>NC_043977.1:47498648-47636139 GCF_902148855.1 Sphaeramia orbicularis | reverse complement strand
GAGCCTGGAGTCCGGAGCCTGGAAATGACCCCGTTCCTGAAGCCTGGAGCCTGGAGTACGGAGAAAGGAGCGTGGAGCCTAGATCCAGTGCCTGGAGCCTTGCGCCTAGAGCCTTGCGCCTGGAACCTGGAGCCTGGAGCCTGGAGCCTGGAGCCTGGACCCTGGAGCCTGGAGATTGGAGCCTGGAGCCCTTAACTTAACCCAAGCCCGGAGCATGGAGCATGGAGCCTGGAGCTTGGAGCCTTAAGATAGGAGCCTGGAACCTGGAGCCCAAAGCCTGGAACTGACACTGACCCTGGAGCCTTGAGCCTTGAGCCTGGAGCCTGGAACCAAGAGCCCACAACCTGGAAATTACCCTGAGCAAGGAACCTGGAGCCTTGACCTGGTTTTTGAGGCACGGAGCCTTGAGCTTGGAGCCTGGAGCCTTGAGCCTTGAGCCTGGAGTGTGGAGCCTTGAACTGAACCGGATACTGGACCATGAAGACTGGAGCATGGAACTGACCCCAAATCCGGAGCCCGGATACTGGATCGATGAGCCTGGAGCCTGGAACCTGGAACCTAGAGCCCAGAGCCTGGAACTGACGCCGAATCCGGACCCTAGAGCCCGGAGCCTCGAACTGATAATGAGCCTTGAGCCTTGAGCCTGGAGCCTGGAGCCTGGAGACTGGAACTTACCCCGAAAATTAATCCTGGAGCTTGGAGCCTGGAGGCCGGAGCCTGGAACTGATCACGAGCCCATAGCCTGGAGTGCGGAGTCTGGAACTTGGAGCCTGGAGTCTGAAACCCTGAAGAAGACCCTGAGCCCAAAGCCTGGAGCCCGGAGACCGGAGCATGGAGCCAGGAACCTCGAGACTGGAACTGAACCCGAGCCCGGAGCCCGGAGCCCGGAGCCCGGAGCCCGGAGGTCGGAGCACGGAGCACGGAGCACGGAGCACGGAGCACGGAGCACGGAGCCCGGAGCCCGGAGCCTGGAGCTGACACTAAGCCCAGAGCCTGGATCTTTTATATCGGAGCCTTGAGCCCGGAGCTTCGAGCTTGGAACTGATCCCGACCCCGGAACCTGGGTCCTGGAACCCGGAGCCTTGAACTGATCCTGATCCTGGAGCCATTAGCTTTGAGCCAGAAGCTTTTAGCCGGGAGCATGGAGCCCGGAGACTGGAGAAAACCCCGGGCCCAGAGTCTTGAGCCCAGGGCGTGGAACCCGGAGCCTGGAACTTACCGCACACCCGAACCCTTGAGCCTGAAGCCAGGATCCCAGAACTTTGAACCTACACCATGCCCAGAGCATAGAGCCTGGAGCCTAGAGCCTTGAGCCTGGAGACTTAAGCCTGGAGACTGGAGCATGGATCTGACCCCGAATCCGGAGTCCGGATACTGGATCGATGAGCCTGGAGCCTGGAGCCTGAAGCCTTGAGCCTGGAGCCTGGAGCCTGGAGCCTGAAGACTTGAGCCTGGAGCCTGGAGCCTGGAGCCTGGAACCTGGAACCTGGAGCCGAGAGCCTGGAACTGACGCCGAAGCCGGACCCTAGAGCCTAGAGCGCCGAGAATCGAACTGATAATGAGCCTGGAGCCCGGAGCCTGGAGCCCGGAGCCCGGAGCCCGGAGCCCGGAGCCTGGAGCCCGGAGCCCGGAGCCCGGAGCCTGGTGCCAGGAACCTCGAGACTGGAACTGAACCCGAGAACGGAGCCCGGAGCCTGGAGCCCGGAGCTCGGATCCCGGATCCCGGAGCCCGGAGCCCGGAGGCTGGAGCCCGGAACCCGTAGCCCATAGCCCGTAGCCCCGGGCCTGGAACTGAACCCGAGCCTGAAGTCTGGAGCCGTTAACCTAAAGAACGAAGCCTGCCACTTACAAATAACCTGGAGCCTTGAGTCTGGAGGGCGAAGCCTGAGTGCGGAGCTTAGAGACACGGGCTTAAGGACTGGAGCTCGAAGCCCAGATCCTCAAACTGATCCTGTGCCTGGAGCCATGAGCCCGGAGCCTCGAACTGACCCCGAGCCTTGAGCCCGGAGCATGGAGCCATGAGCGTAGAGCTGTGAGCATGGAGATTTAAGCCTGCCATCCGGAGCCTGGAAATTACCCTGTCCCTAAAGCCTGGATCCTGGAGCGCAGAGAAAGGAGCGTGGAGCCTACAGCCCGTGCCTGGAGCCTGGAACTTACCCCGAGCACGGAACCTTGAGCCTGGACCCTGGAGCCCGTAGACTGGAACTGATCCCAAGCCTGGAGCCTGGAGCTCGGAGCATTGAGCCATGAGCCTGGAGTCTGGAGTCTGGAGCCTAGAACTGACCAAAAGTGCGCAGCCTGGAACCTGGATTCTGAAGGCCGGAGCATGGAAATGACCCTGCTCTCAGAACCTGGAGGCCAGGGTTGAAACCCCTGCATGGAACTTACCCTGAGCCCGAAGCCTGAAGCCCGGAGCCCACAGGCCAGAGCATGGAATAAACCCCAAACCCGAAACCTGGGTCCTGGAGACCTGAGTCGGGAACTGATCACGAGCCCAGAGCCTAGAGCATTGAGCCTGGAGCCGGGAGCCTTTAGCCATGAG
The DNA here is from genome assembly GCF_902148855.1 of Sphaeramia orbicularis. Classification (NCBI taxonomy): domain Eukaryota; kingdom Metazoa; phylum Chordata; class Actinopteri; order Kurtiformes; family Apogonidae; genus Sphaeramia; species Sphaeramia orbicularis. Next base: position 47,633,597 of record NC_043977.1, on the reverse strand, counting down.
CCTGGAGCCTGCAAGAAGACCCATAGCCCAAACCCTGAAGCCCGGAGCCTGGAGCCTGGAAATGACCCTCAGCAAGGAACCTGGAGCCTTGACATTAAGTTTGGGTCATGGAGCCTTGAGCCTGGAGCCCAATGCGCAGTGCCTGAAACTGACCTCGAGCCTTGAGGCTGGAGCTTGGAGCCCGGAGCATGGAACAGACAACAAGCCCAGAGTCCTGTGCCTGGAAACAGGAGCCTGGAGTGCGGAGCCTGGATCCTTTAGCCCGGAGCCTGGAACTGATCCCAAGCCTAGAGTCTTGAGCCAGTAGCCTGGAGCACAGAGTCTGCAACTGACCAAGACCCTGGATACAAAAATGGTAGCGTTATTAGAAAGTGCAGCAAGCTTTATTTTTTTAAATTATTTTTTTATTTAATATTTTTATATATTCTTTTATTTCATTTCAAACATTTTAAAGTTTTGAAAAATGTTAACACTTATAAGAACAAAAATATAGATTATGTTATTGTTGTGTTGTGAGGAATAATAATGTTGGAGATGTCGATGTGCACTCACTGTTGAAATAAATCCACATTGTGAAGCAACCTTTACTTGCGCTGAATTGGAAATATTTTAGAAAATACACTGAATTACAAGGCTTTGCAGAACAGTGTGTAGACCTAACATGTAAGGTTATAATTCCATGATTTTTAATAATAATTGGTCGTGATCTAAAGTGGGCCGGTCTGACGTACGAAACTCCAGGGCTGAAAATGAGTCTCAGTCCGGCCCTGGTCCCACATACGGTTCGAGTTTTACCGTTATCCAGCTCCAGATGAGAAAAGCACCGGAGGTTAAAAAGGGGATCAGCTAACCGGTGTTCTGTCTTTGAAAAAACATAACAGATTCCCACACAGGCCTGGAAAAATAGCAAAGTCCCACACAGGCCTTGAAAAAAGACAGAGTCCACACGGTCCGCCGGCCGTCCCGGCCTAATCTTGACCCGGGTCAGCGCGAAATTTCCCGGCGTTACTCCTCCTCAGCGCATGCCAATGTGCAGCTTCTAGGTGGCTGGAAGAAAAAAAAAAAAGGGGGGTGGGGAGAAGAACCAGGACCAGGGCGAGAGTTCTTCCTCGAGTGTGAGGCTCTGATGTGGGGCCCACTGGGGGGGGTTGAAAAAGTTCCACAACTCAGTGAGCAGCTGTAAGGGGGCTGGAGAGAAGAGAGAGGGAGAGGGGGGAAAAGATTAAGACCTGGAACAAGTTTAGGTTTCTGGCTAAAGTTGAGGAGAAGCCCCGGAGGTTAAAAAAAAAAAGGTGTTTGGCTTACAGGGGTTTTCTCTGGAAAAAAAAATAACAAAGTTACTGTTCATGTTTTATCGTTATCCAGCTCCAGATGAGAAAAGAACCGGAACTTAAAAAAGGGGTTAGGCTGACCGGTGTTCTGTCTCTGGAAAAATAACAATGTCCCACACGGGCTGGAAAAAAGACATAGTCCACACCATCCACCAGCCGTCCCGGTCAAACCCTGACAAGGGTCAGTGCGACATTTCCCAGTGCTCTTCCTCGTCCATGCACGCCAGTGTGCAGCTTTTAAGGGGGTTGGAGGAAAGGGGGAGAGAGAGAGCAAGAGAGAAAGAAAGACAAAGAATCAGACCATGGACAGAGTTCTTCCACTAGAGTGTGGTTGCAATGTAAGGCAGCATTCCATCTCCACGGGGCGGTTTGAGAAATGTCAGAACTGAGAGTGAAGCTTTACGTTCTGCTTGAGACAAAACATCCTTGTCTCAAAAGTGACCAAATCAGCTTCTGCTTGCGTGAAACGCTATAAAATGAAATTTTTACCAATATAGTCAGAAAAGCATGAAAACACTAAAAAACAAGTCAAAAATAAGTTTTTTTATGGCTATTTTATCCAAGTTTTCTCAGGTCTTCAAAAAAAGTCCTTGTCTCAAAGTAACAAAAAAAGGTTCTTATCGCGTGACATGCTCAAAAAGGAAGTTTTTGTTTCTTCTACTCATACAAGTAGAAAAACGCGAAAAACAAGTCAGAAATAAGTGGTTTATGGCTGTTTTGTTCGAGTCTTATCAGTTCATGACGTTTTGATTGAGAAAAAAAACATCCTTGTCTCAAAGTGTCAAAAACTGCTTCTTATCGTCTGAAACGCTCAAAAATGAAAGTTTTTCCTCTTCTACTCAGAAAAGCATGAAAACACTAAAAACAAGTCAGAAATAAGTGTTTTATGGCTTTTTCTTAAACATCTTCTCAAATCATGAAGTTCTGCTTGAAAAAAAAAAAACATCTTTGTCTCAAAGTGACCAAAACAGCTTCTTATCGTCTGAAACGCTCAAAATAAACATTTTTTCCTCTTCTACTCAGAAAAGCATGAAAACACTAAAAACAAGTGAGAAATAAGTGATTCATGGCTGTTTGATAAAAGTCTTATCAGTTCATGAAGTCTTGCTTGAGGAAAAAAAAACATGCTTGTCTCAACGTGACAAAACCAGCTTCTTTTCGTCTGAAACGCTCAAAATGCCTTTTTTTCCTCTTCTACTCAGAAAAGCATGAAAACACTTAAAACAAGTCAGAAAAAAGTGTTTCATGGCAATTTCTTAAAAGTCTTCTCAAATCATGAAGTTCTGCTTTAAAAAAAAACATCTTTGTCTCAAAGTGACCAAAACAGCTTCTTTTCGAGAGAAACGCTCAAAAATGACATTTTTTCCTCTTCTACTCAGAAAAGCATGAAAACACTAAACACAAGTCAGACAGAATTGTTTTATGGCAGTTTCTTAAAAGTCTTCTCAAATCATGAAGTTCTGCTCGAAAAAAAAACATCTTTGTCTCAAAGTGACCAAAACAGCTTCTTATCGTCTGAAACGCTCAAAATTGACATTTTTGCCTCTTCTACTCAGAAACGAATGAAAACACTAAAAACAAGTGAGAAAAAAGTGTTTCATGGCTGTTTGGTCAAAGTCTTATCAGTTCATGAAGTCTTGCTTGAGGAAAAAAATCATTCTTGTCTCAACGTGACTAAAACAGCTTCTTTTCGTCTGAAACGCTCAAAAATGACATTTTTTCCTCTTCTATTCAGAAAGGCATGAAAACACTAAAAATAAATCAGAAATAAGTGTTTTATGGCTTTTTTGTAAAAGTATTCTCAAATCATGAAGTTCTGCTTGAAAAAAAAACATCCTTGTCTCAAAGTGACCAAAACAGCTTCTTATCGTCTGAAACGCTCAAAAATGACATTTTTGCCTCTTCTACTCAGAAAACAAGGAAAGCCGAGAGGTCTGGACATTGTGGGGAGCCTGTAGCCTGTAGCCCAGCGCTAGGATCCAGGAGCCTTGAACCCGGAACTGAACACGAGACCGGAGCATGGAGCCCGGAGCCTGGAAATGACCCCAAACATGGAGCCCGGAGGCTAGAGCCTGGAACCCGGAGGACGGAGGACAGAGCCCGGAGTCCGGAGTCCGGAGCCCAGAGTCCAGAATCCTGAGCCCAGAGCCCGGAGCCCGGAGCCCGGAGCCCGGAGCCCGGAGCCTGGAACTGAACCTGAGCACGGAGTCTGGAGCCGTTAACTTGGAGAACGGAGCCTGCCACTTACAAATAACCTGGAGCCTTTAGTCTGGAGGGCGGAGCCTTGAGCGCGGAGCTTTGAGACACGAGCTTAAGGACTAGAGCTCTGAGCCCAGATCCTATAACTGACCCGGTGCCTGGAGCCATGAGCCCGGAGCTTGGAGCTGACCACAAGCACAGAGCCTGGAGCCTGGAGCCTGGAGTGCGGAGCAAGGAGCGTGGAGCCTAGAGCCCGTGCCTGGAGCCTGGAGCCTGGAGCCTGGAGCCTGGAGCCTGGAGCCTGGAGCTGACCCCGAGCATGGAACCTTGAGTCCGGACCCTTGAGCCCGTAGACTGGAACTGATCCCGAGCCTGGAGCCTGAAGCTCAGAGCTTTGAGCCGTGAGCCTGGAGTCTGGAGCCTGGAACTGACCCAAAGTGCGCAGCCTGGAACCTGGATTCTTGAGCCTGGAGTGTGGAAATGACCCCGTTCTCAGAACCTGGAGGCCAGGGGTGAAACCCCGGCATGGAACTTACCCTTAGCCCGAAGCCTTGAGCCCAGAGCCCAAAGGCCAGAGCATGGAATAAACCCCAAACACGAAACCTGGGTCCCTGAGACCGGAGTCAGGAAATGATCGCGAGCCCTGAGCCTGGAGCCGGAAGCTGGGAACCTTGAGCCATGAGCCTGGAGCCTAGAGTCTGGAAGAAGACCCTGAGCCCAAAGCCTGGAGCCCGGAGCCCAGAAAAAACCCCGTACCTTGAGCCCGGAGCCCGGAGCCCGGAGCCCGGAGCCCGGAGCCCGGAGCCCGGAGCCCGGGTGTGGATCCCCAAGAATGGAACTTACCCTGAGCCAGAAGCCTAGCGCCTGAAGCTGGAGACTGGAACTTTGAACTTAATCCATGCCCGGATCTCGGAGCCCAGAGTCTTGGGCCTGGAGCCTAAAGCCTGGAGCCTGGAGCCTGGAGCCTGGAGTCTGGAGTCTGGAGCCCTGACCCCGGAAGCATGGAGCCCGGAGAATGTAACTGACCCTGTGCCTGGAGCATGGAGCTTGAAGCCTAGAGCCCGGTGACTTCAGCCTTGAACTGACCCAGAGCCTTGAGCTTGGAGCCTTCAGCCTGGAGCCTGGAACGCGTAGCAACGAACCTGAAGTATGTTGCCTGTAGCCTGGAACTGACCCCGAGCCCGAAAACTGGAGCCAAAAACCTGGAGACCCCATGACCCCATGCCAAGAGCCTGGAGCCTTGAGGGGGGAGCCCGGAGCTTGGAACTAACACTGAGCCCAGAGCCTTGAGCCCGGAGCCTGAAGCATGGAGCCCGGAGCCTGGAACTGACCCTTACCCTGGAGCCTTAGACCTGGAGCCCAGAGCTTAAAGACTGGAGCCTTGAGCCTGGAGTCTAGAGCCTGGTGACTGGAGCCACAAACTGACCCTGAGCCTTGAGCCTGGAGTCTTGAGCCCGGAGCATGGAACGCGTAGTCACAAGTCTGGAGCATAGAGTCTGTAGCCTGGAACTTAGCGTGAAATATGGAGCCTAAAGAACCCGAACCGGAGCCTGGAGCCTGGAGCCTGGAGCCCGGAGCCCGAGCCCGAGCCCGAGCCCGAGCCCGAGCCCGAGCCCGAGCCCGAGCCCGAGCCCGGAGCCCGGAGCCCGGAGCCCGGAGCCCGGAGCCCGGAGCCCGGAGCCCGGAGCCCAGAGCCCGGAGGCCGGAACCTGGAGCCCTAACACTAATCCTAACCCTAACCGGAGCCTGGAACCCTAATCGGAGCCCGGAGCCTGGAGCCCAAACCACAACCCTAACCCTAACTGGAGCCCAGACCTCAGAGCCTTGAGCCCAAACCCTAACCGGAGCCTGGTGCCTGGAGCCCTAACACTAACCTGAGCCCAGAGCCCAGGGCCTTGTCCCAAATCCTTACCGGGGGCCTCGCCTGGGCCCTAACCCTAAGCGGGGCTCTGGCCTGGGCCCTAACCCTTACCGGGGTTCTGTCCTTGGCCCTAACACTAACCCTGTAACTGAGCCCAAGCCCAAAGCCCTAAACCTGGCCCTGAACTGAGCCCAAGCCTGGAGCCCTAACCCCGGCCTCAACCCTAACCCTGGAACTGAGCCCAAGCCCTGAGCCTTTCCCCTGAGCCTTTCCCCTGGAATTGAGCCCGAGCCTGAAGTCCTAACCTTGGCATCAGCCCTCACCCTAACCTGGGAACTGAGCCCGAGCCCGGAGCCCAAACCCTGACCCTGGCCTAATCCCTAACCATAAACTTGGAGCTGAGCCCAAGCCCAGAGCCCTAACCCTGGTCCTGGAACTGAGCCCCAACCCTGGCCCTGGAAGTAAGCCTGAGCCCGGAGCCCTTACCCTGGCCCTAGAACTGAGCCCTAACCCTAACCCTGGAACTGAGCCAAAGCCCGGAACCCTATCCCTTGCCTTGGAACTGAACCCTAACCCTAACCCTGGAACTAAGCCCTAGCCAGGAGCCCTAACCCTGGCCCTGGAACTGAGCCCGAGCCCAGAGCCCAAACCCTTGCCCTGGAACTGAGCCCTAACCCTAACCCTGGAACTAAGCCCGAGCCCGGAGCCCTTACCCTCGCCTTGGAACTGAGTCTGAGCCCGGAGTCCTAACCCTGGCCTCAGCCCTAATCCTAACCCGGGAATTGAGCCCAAGTCCAGAGCACTAACCCTGGCCCTGGCACTGAGCCCTAACCATAACCCTGGAACTAAGCCCAAGTGCGGAGCCCTAACCCTAACCCTGGAACTGAGCTGAGCCTGGAGCCCTAACCCTGGCCCTGGCCTCAGCCCTAACCCTCACCGGGCCAGAGGACCAGAGTTTCAGCCCCAGTGTGAAGTTTTAAGGTGGCTGGTGAAGAGAGGGTGGGGGGGGTGGGGGGGGACAAAAGAGTCAGACAGTAAGTAGGTAAAATAGTCAGTAAATTTGATTGATAGAGCACTTTTAACAGAGTCACAAAGTGCTTTACAGTGCAAAGTATAAATAAACAGTACAAATAAAATACAATTCAAATACCATTAAAACACAATTAAATAAAATTACAATACAGTTAAAATATGATAAATACAGCAAGTGCAATCAGTTTGTAGATGCCCTGAGTCACACTGAAGACAGGCCAGGAGAACCAGGGTTTCTTCCCCCAGTGTGTGGCTGCAATGTGGGGCAGCATTCCTTCTCCACGGGGCAGTTTGAAAAATGCCAGAACTCAGTGTGCAGCTTTAAGGTGGCTGGAGGAAAGAGTGGGAGAGAAACAGAAAAAATGAGTAAGACCAGGGCGAGGAGGAGCAGAGTTCTGAAAAATGTCAAAAGTCCCAGAGACGGTTTGAGTTTTACCGTTATCCACCTCCACATGAGAAAAACACCAGAGGTTATAAAGGGGTTAGGCTTACAGGGGTTCTGTCTGGAAAAAAATAATAGAGTCCCACACAGGCCTGGAAAAATGGAAACGTCCCACACAGCCCTGGAAAAAAGACAGAGTCCACACGGTCCGCCGGGCGTCCCAGTTTAACCCTGACCCGGGTCAGCGCAACATTTCCCGGCGTTCCTCCTCCTCAGCGCACGCCAGTGTGCAGCTTTGAGGTGGCTGAAAGAAAGAGGGGGAGAGAGAGGGAAAAAAAGAACCAGGACCAAGGCCAGAGTTCTTCCCCCAGTGTGTGGCTCTGATGTGGGGCAGCTTTCCGTTTCCACTGGGGGGTTTGAAAAAGGCCCAGACCCAGTTTGCAGCTTTAAGGTGGCTGGAAGAAAGAGGGTGAGAGAGGGGGGAAAAAGAACCAAGGCCAGAGTTCTTCCGTCAGTGTGTGGCTGCAATGTGGGGTAGCATTCCGTCTCTACTGGGGGGTTTGAAAAAGTTCCAGAACTCAGTGAGCAGCTTTAAGGGGGCTGGAGAGAAGAGAGGGGGAGAGAGGGGAAAAGAGTCAGACCGGGCAGGAGGTTAGGTTTCTGGCTAAAGTTGAGGAAAAGCACCGGAGGTTAAAAAAAAGGGGTTGGGCTTACAGTGGTTCTGTCTGGAAAAAAATAACAAAGTCCCACATACAGTTCGAGTTTTAGCGTTATCCAGCTCCAGATGAGGAAAAGTACCGGAGGTTAAAAAAAGGGGTTCGGCTTACCAGGGTTCTGTCTTTGAAAAAATAACAAAGTCCCACACAGGCTGGAGAAAATGACAGAGTCCACACGGTCCGCCAGCCATCCCGGCCTAACCCTGACCCGTGTCAGCGCGACATTTCCCGGTGTCCGTCCCCCTCAGCGCACGCTAGTGAGCAGCTTTAATGGGGCTGGAGGAAAGAGGGGGACAGAGAGAGAGAGAGAGAGAGAGAGAGAGAGAGAGAGAGAGAGAGAGAGAGAGAGAGTCAGGACCATGGACAGAGTTCTGATCCTCATCCCACTCGCTTCACACTTGGCTGCAAACCACCCCAGTGCACGCTGAAGGTCCAGGTTCAATGAGGCCAACAGGACAACATCATTCGCAAAAAGCAGAGATGAAATCCTGCGGTCACCAAACCGGACCCCCTCCGGCCCCTGGCTGCACTTAGAAATTCTGTCCATAAAAATTATGAACAGAACCAAACTGAATGAACGAACAGAACAGAATGAACAAAGGGCAGCCCTGCCGGAGTCCAACATACACCTAGAAGAGGTCTGGCTTACTGCTGGCAATGTGAACCAGGCTCCTGCTTCAGTCATACAAGGACCGGACTGCCCTTAGCAGAGGGCCCTGGACCCCATACTCCCAAAGCACCCCACACAGGATACCACGAGGGACACGGTCGAACGCCTTTTCCAAATCCACAAAACACATGTGGACTGGTTGGGCGAACTCCCATGAACCCTCGAGCACCCAATAGAGGGTATAGAGCTGGTCCAGTGTCTTGCGACCAGGACGAAAACTGCATTGTTCCTCCTGGATCTGAGGTTCGACTATCGGTCTCTCCACTAGATAGACTTTCCCTGGGAGGCTGAGGAGTGTGATCCCCCTATGGCTGGAGTACATCCTCCAGTCCCCCTTCTTAAAAAAGGGGGACCACCACTCCAGCCCTCCAATCCAGAGGTACTGTCCCCGAGTGCCACGCGATGTTACAGAGACATGTCAACCAAGACAGTCCCTGCATGTCCAGAGACCCCAGAACCCTGCCACCAGGTTGCTAACGACCTTGGTGACTTCAGCTTGGGTGATGGATGAGTCCACCTCTGAGACCTCAGCCTCTGCTTCCTCCATGGAAGATGTGGCAGTGGGATTGAGGAGATTTTTGAAGTATTCCTTCCACCATCTGACAACATCCTCAGTCGAGGTCAACAACTCCCCACTTCCACTGTAAACAGTATTGGTGGGGAGCTGCTTTCCCCTCCAGAGGCACTGAACAGTTTGCCAGAATTTCCTTGAGACCTCCTCTATGGCCACCCCAAACTCCAACCAGACCCGAGTTTTTGCCTCCACAACCACTCAGGCTGCAGCACCCCTTTCTTTCCGGTAGCCATCAACTGTCTCGGGAGTCCCACGAGCCAATAAGGCTCGATAAGACTCCTTCTTCAGCTTGATGGCATCCCTTACTTCTGGGATCCACCACCGGATTCGGGGATTGCCGAAATGACAAGCACCGGAGACCCTGCGGCCACAGCTAGCAGCTGCTTTGACAATGGAGGTGGAGAATATGGTCCACTCGGACTCAGTGTCCCCAACCTCCCCCAGGATCTGGGAGAAGCTCTCCTGGAGGTGAGAGTTGAAGACCGTGCTGACATCGGACTCTGTCAGATGTTCCCAACAGACCATCACAACACGTTTGGGTGTGCCGAGTCTGTTCAGCTTCCTCCTTTGCCAGCAGATCCAACTCACCACCAGGTGGTGATCAGTTGACAGCTCTGCCCTTCTAATCACCCAAGTGTCCAAAACATGCAGCTGGAGGTCTGATGATGTCACAGGATGACAGGGGCTGTTACATGCTGAACAATTGTACATGGCAATGCTTTTAGTGTTTTAATGCTTGCTGTGCATTTTTTATTGTAAATTTTATATTGCATGGTGTGTGTGTGTATATATTATATTCTGACTGCTCAGCTTGCAGTGATTTTATATGGACTAAACAGAAGCCAATGTGGATTGGACTTTTTTTATCCAGCACTTCTGTCTCCCCCTTTTCCCCTACACTACACTAACTATTGGTCCACAGCCAGCTGGGCTAGATAATTAGCGGAGGTGCACACCTGAAAGGTGTTTCACTCTCCATCCACGGACTTCCTCTTTGGCTATAAAAGACACAGACTCAGCGACAAGAAGCAGTTCGAGGCTCTGCAGGACGGCGTTTCAAGACCAGCGTTCCAGTTTTCGGACAGTGTCGGGGTGAAAAGGACCTTGATGAGCCACAAATACGCTAAGTGAAGGAACGTATGAAACTGTTTGTGTGGGTGTATGTGGCTGTTATCTGTGTGAAACAGCTCGTAAGTCGATACTGTTCTTCCAGCTGCGGCGGAGCATTCCTGGGGGAGGACGAGCCGGCGAGGAACAGCGTATCGGAGCTGCAGGAGGACGAGACCACACAACGGTTCACCGGAGGACACAAAGCAGACGCCGCGACAGTTTCCCCGACCCGGACTAGCTGCAACGGAGCGAGGCCGTGGCGCTGGGACCGGACCCACAGAGACACAAGGCCTGAACAAAGACTCACCGTGTGACGCTACACGGACGCCGTCAACAGACTTGAGTATCTTGATTAGCGCTGATTTCTTTGGATGTGGGACTCTGAGACATTTTTGTGTTTTATTCGTTGCGGTCCCTTTTTAGATTTTTTTATGTTTTAACATATTTTAATCACTGATCAGTAGTGTCTTAACTGTTTTTATACATAGATTCCTTTCTGTTCTTATTTTATTACAAATAAATCATTGCTTTTATATAATCACCGCTTTCTTGTGTCTGTGTTGGTGTGGCCCGGGGATCTGGCTTAAAGGGGTAACCTCCGTGTGACAATGACACGACAACAAAGTCGATCATCGACATCTGACCTAGGGTGTCCTGGTGCCATGTGCACATCCCTGTGTTCGAACATGGTCTTCGTTATGGACAAACTGTGACTAGTACAGAAGTCCAATAACAAAACACCACTCGGGTTCAGATTGCGGATCTTCCCCATCACCCCCCTCCACTGTCATTGCCCACGTGAGCACTGAAGTCACCCAGGAGAACAATGGAGTCCCCAGTCGGTGTACCATCAAGCTCCCCTCCCAGGGACTCCAAGAAGGCCGGATACTCTGCACTGTTGTTCAGCCTGAAGGCCGAAACAACAGTGAGGCACCTATCCCTGACCCGAAGGTGCAGGGACAGGGATCTCGTTCACTGGGACGAACTCCAAAACATGCTGGCTGAGCTGAGGGGCTATGAGCAAGCTCCACTCCAGCCCGCCACCTCTCACCGTGGGCAACGCCAGAGAAGTGGAGAGTCCAGGGGAGCGTGAAGTTGTTCCAAGTTCCGAAAACGGAACTGCTTCGTTTACGGAACCAGTTCCGTTTTCGGAACTCGCAACCAGTTCTGTTTAAGGGTCCAGTCCCGTTTAAGTGTCATGGAAGTAAGACGTGCTCCGACCTCCATGCACTGCTTAGCGTCCTCCAAGCCCGGCTCCTGCGGGGCTTGGAGCTGCTCTAACCCGCAGTGAATCGCGAGAACAAGCTGGTCCTCCACGGACCTCGGATCTCGTTCTGAATAATGCTCTCCGTCAGGTCTGACCCATAAATTAATACACATTTGCATTCTTCTGCTGTTTATATTTTCTTTAATGCTGGCAAATGTCATTTTATTTTACTTCATTAATGCCAACCCCAACTTCCACATCGCCCGTTGTGCCCTGCACAAAGCGGGCTCCTGGCTTCTAGCGCCAACTTGCAGACCGATGCACTAAGCCGCTGTGACCCGGTACACCACGCCGCAGCACGGACCTCCAAGCTCCAGGCTTTTCATCAGCTACCGGCTACGTATAAATTAAACGGACCTCGGAAGTCCAGTTCGTGCTAGTTATCAATAAGCTTTCTTGGATCTGCTTATTCGGAACCAGCTCCGTTTAAGGATCATTGAACTAGTTTTGTTTACCGAACTCGTAACCAAGCCGTGCACCTACCTCCAAGCCCTGCTTTGCTCGCATCAGGCCCTCCAAGGCCGGCTTCTGTGGGCCTGGGAGGTGCTCTAAAACGGGGTGAACCGGGAGACCAAGCCACCTCTCCACGGACCTCAGATCTAGTTCTGAATAATGCTGAATAGAGTTATTGTGTCATACTGTCATATATTCCTTGAACGGTATGATTATAGAACGTTATGACATGTTTAAAGTTGTATAAGGAATAAAATTATAATACAATGTGATCAGGGCCAGATTAACACTTCATTGTACCCTGGGCAACAATATTCAAGGGCCCTATCATCACAACCCCAGGATCCCTATAATCTGGCAAAATACAGAATAAGTTCCAGGAATATATGTAAATATACCCCATACTTCAATATCTAACTATCATCAAATGCATTTTGATGTACAAATGTGTAAATGCTCGTAGAACTACAAGTGCACCACTATAGCCTCTTGTCAAGGCCACTCACTTGCATATGATATGAAAACAAAACACATTAGCATCAGTATAATCTAAAATTGATCCACTACATTAGAAAGAGAGGGAAGTGTCCTCCATTTTCACAAAAAATAAATAAGAAACCATTTCCAAAGTATCCAGTATATATTTAAGAACACTTTTTGCCAACACAAATGTATTGAATCGTCAGAAAAAGCCCACAGACAAAACACAAACATAATCTGATAGACTCAGATATGAATTTTAACTCTTTCCCCGCCAGAGCATTTTCCAGTGAGTTGGTAGCCAGCGCCAGCCTTTTTGGTCATTTTCACTAATCTTTGGAGGCTCACTGAAAATGTTGTGTTAGGAGTATGTGAACACTGAATACATCAAAAGAAAGAACAGAACTTCAACTTTTAAACACAAAAAACAATTTTATTCTATCTTCATTCGTTCGTGAGATATGAATATTTGAATATTGGTCATTTTCAGGAAAAAAATGAATTTAGAGCAAAAAACTGAGAAAATTGAATTTTTTCAAAGACATTGATTTTCAAGATAAAACTGATTTCCTATTTACATTTTTGACTCTTTCTTCTTTACCAACCGTAACACTGTATTCAAAATCACAAAATAAAATAATTATAACAACAATAACAATAACAAACAGCTCTAAGATATTCCATCATTCCGCAAAATGTTAGTGGAATCCACACCAAACTTTAGACCAAACATCTTCTAAAGCACCAGGTTCCTTCTAAACTTTACACTTTGACATACATCAGTTATAAGTAACAACATATTAGTTTAGCTTTTTTGATATAAACACTTCAATATTCCTCATTTTCAAGAAAAAAAGAAACAAATTCACTAAATACTGCAGATTTCTGGCCTTTCTTTGGCTGCACCACATCCTCCTGTTGGACCACCTGCTGTGTTTGATCTGTAAATAATTATATGGACATGTAGTTATTTATCTTTGGATGAATATATGTATTTATTTATTTATTTCATACAAAAGCTAAATCCAACAGTGTCTTACCTCTGTCCCTGCTGACATTCTATAGCTGAATCTGTTCTGTGTCCTCAGTTTGAATCTGAACTCACTCTAACAGATGAACACTAGCTGTCCTTTGTCTTGTCCCACGTCTGGTTGTCTGTCTTCTCCTTGAATGTCCCCAAGAAATGTCTCTTTTCTCTTCCTCCTGTCTGTCATTTTCTCCGTGTCGCTCCGTGCCCCCCCCCCCCCCCCCCCCCATCTCCGTGTCGGACCTCCCGTGTCCGTCTCCCTCACCTTCTATTTCTCCGTTCCTGTCTCTAAATGGTTCTTCTGTAGCTCCATCTCATATTGAACTGTCAGACTCTGTCTCCATAATCATCTTTAAGGCTTTTGAAACTGCGCGCGGTTCCTGCACAGTCTGCACTTCCTCATTCAGTGACTGCCGCTGGATGTGTTGCCATGGGATACGGAGACTCCAGTGCAAAAGCGTTTAACCCGGTCCTTCATTTTTCCGAAAAAACTGCTTAACTGTTTGTTTTTGGACTAAGGAAAGTATTTCACATGATCCGCAACACCTCCAACTATAGCATAACAGTGAAAACACGGATTGACGGAAAATCTCGTCATTGGCGAAGAAAGTGTCATACCCGCAGCCAGACGTTAGTCTGGTCTCGTCTGTCTTTTATGTTTTGTTTGTCGTTTCCTGTTTTATTTTGTTAAGTTTCCCCTCATGTGTCTTGTCTGTCGTCTTTACTTCCTGTTCCCTGTTCTCCCTGACCTCTTACCTGATTACCTCTCTCCGCCCTGATTTGCTCCACCTGTGTCTAGTTGTCTTCCCTCCCTTTTGTGCATTTAAACCCTGTCTCTTCCCTCAGTCAGACGCCAGTTTGTAACTCTTGTAGTTCTTACCAGCGTCTTGACCTCGTTTGTTCGTTTTGTCTGCCTGTTGTGACCCTTTTTGGATTCCTCGGTTTTTTGCCTACTGCCTGCTCCCTGTCGGTTTTTGTCTGCCTCATTGGATTTCCTGGTTTCGATCTTCTCGCCCTGACTTTCTGGTACGTGAGTATTTGTCTAGCCCTTATGTCCTGTTGCCTGAGTGATAGCCTGCCTGTGCATGACCTGTTTCCGTCCCTGACCTCCCTTTGCTTTTCCCCAGTCGGGAAAAATACCCCAAACGCTGCTCGGGGAGACGGGCTGCCGCCCTCGAACCGGAGGACGAATCAGAGGAGGATATCTCCAACCTTTATCCTCAAGATTCTGTCATTATTATTATTCTTTCACCTGTGTGTGAATAATAAATCTTTTGAACCTTATTTTTGTGTCCGGGTTACTGCATTTGGATTCAGTGTTTGTACTAGCCGCATTACAGAAAGAGTTAAACAGAAATCCACTTGTCACCTCAGAATTCAACAAGAGAGTTAAAGTAAGTGCAATGTAAACATCGTTTTGATTCGCGTACGTATGTCGCATAGTTCTTGACGTCTCACATCCCGCTCAGTGCACGCACGTTGATTTGCGTCACAGCTGACTTGCTTTTTGGACTGACCAATGAGGAGAGGGTCTCAGCTCACGGTCACAGACAGCAGGAGCAGGGTTTCTGTGCAGTGCAATAGCTCCGGACAGCGGACAGTTTCATTTATAAGCAAAAGATAACCAGATATTTTCGTTATGCCCGAGCTACCCAGGGCCCTTCAGACATCGCGGGCCCCTGGGCAATTGCCCAGTTGCCCATATGGTTAATCCGGGCTTGAATGTGATATAGGAATGACTCGTGCACTGTCCATGGTGCTGTATTACACATATGCGGCATACGGGCTAATAGAAATACAGGTAAAGTCATTGTTTAAAGTAAAACAAAAACGTTTCTTAAACACAAAACAAAACAAAAAAAGACAACAAGTTGTCAATAAAATCGGATGAGTGACTCCCCTGAAACACCTTCTTTCAAACACATTCAAAACAAAGAAACTTTCTCGGATCTGCTTCCGTGTAAGGGTCTCGGATTCAGCACAATGGACAGCGCACGAGTCATTCCTCATATCACATTATATATTTTTCCCCCTTAACTTTAAACATGTCATAACGTTCTATAATCATACCGTTCAAGGAATATATGACAGTATGACACAATAACTCTATTCAACCCATAAAGACCCAAACCACCACAGTCCAAAATCATACTGCGGTCAAGCCAGCTGACTCTTCTTTTTCCGCGGTCAAGCCAGCTGACTCTCCTTTTTACGAAGTCAGTCCAGCCGCTCCAACATTTCCGGTGCTCCCGTATTACAGACTTTACGGTAAAAACACGGAGGTGGTTGAGAAAGTCAGCGCAAGGATGCTACAGCGTGGATCATCTTCCGGTTTTCAAAATAAAATGTGGGTTATTGATGGGCAATAAACAGACGTGTTAGTGTGATTCTTCACTGGTTTTTAACCATTCTATCGTCCGCGGTGACTTGCCCTACGTGTTTGCCGGCAGCGGTGATTCAGGATACACCCCAGCCCCTTTGAACAGATTAAAACATTTTGTTTCAATCTCTTCAATGAATATTTATCTTGTATTGAGCTACAATGCTAACATTTACAATGTTAATTTCATTAAAAATAGGGAAATTATTCAAATGTAATAAAAAGAGGTGTAACTCAACCAGCCCATGGAGTACTACGATCCTGCAGTGATTTGGGGTCAATAGGTCACATGACCTGTAAGCTATTAAGCTAAAATGCTAATATTTACACTAAAAAATTCCTTAAAAATAGCAACAGTGTTGAAACGTCACAAAAATGACCGTAACTCATTTAGCCAGTACCGTATTACAATCCTGCAGTGATTTTGGGTCAATAGGTCACATGACCTGCAAGCTATTGAGCTACAATGTTAATATTTACATTTAAAAAAAATTTAAAAATACCAACAGTGTTAAAACGTCACAAAAATGACCGTAGCTCGTTCAGCCAGTACCGTACTAATATCCTGCAGTGATTTTGGGTCAATAGGTCACATGACTTGCAAGCTATTGAGCTAAAATGCTAATATTTACACTAAAAAATTCCTTAAAAATAGCAACAGTGTTAAAATGTCACAAAAATGACCGTAACTCATTCAGCCAGTGCCGTACTACAATCCTGCAGTGATTTGGGGTCAATAGGTCACATGACTTGCAAGCTATTGAGCTAAAATGCTAATATTTACACTAAAAAATTCCTTAAAAATAGCAACAGTGTTAAAATGTCACAAAAATGACCGTAACTCATTTAGCAAGTACCGTACTACAATCCTGCAATGATTTTGGGTCAATACCTCACATGACCTGCAAGCTATTGAGCTAAAATGCTAATATTTACATTCAAAAAATCATTTAAAATACCAAAAGTGTTGAAACGTCACAAAAATGACCGTAACTTATTTAGCCAGTACCGTATTACAATCCTGCAGTGATTTTGGGTCAATAGGTCACATGACCTGCAAGCTATTGCTACAATGCTAATTTAATGAAATTAACATTGTAAATGTTAGCTTTGTAGCTCAATACAAGATAAATATTCATTGAAGAGATTGAAACAAAATGTTTTAATCTGTTCAAAGGGTCTGGGGTGTATCCTGAATCACCGCTGCCGGCAAACACGTAGGGCAAGTCACCGCGGACGATAGAATGGTTAAAAACCAGTGAAGAATCACACTGACACGTCTGTTTATTGCCCATCAATAACCCACATTTTATTTTGAAAACCGGAAGATGATCCACGCTGTAGCATCCTTGCGCTGACTTTCTCAACCACCTCCGTGTTTTTACCGTAAAGTCTGTAATACGGGAGCACCGGAAATGTTGGAGCGGCTGGACTGACTTCGTAAAAAGGAGAGTCAGCTGGCTTGACCGCGGAAAAAGAAGAGTCAGCTGGCTTGACCGCAGTCGTTGACTATCACTCAATCCACAATGCACGGCCCCTACGGTTGCCTCGGCGGGTGGTGGGTCCACCGGAGGACAGGCCCACATCGCTCGTTCAGGCTGTGCCTGGGCGGGCCCCATGGGCAAAGGCCAGGTGAACAGGGGTGTTCTGAAAATTCTTCCTACCCGTCGAGATATCCTACCAAGTCTCAATGCGGTTGTGCACAACACAAATACGTCGTCTCTCGGGGCTTGGTCAGAGATTTCTCCTACCGATCAGCTGTGAATCAGAAAAACGGTAAGTGTTTAACGTTTTCTACTTAATTTAACCCAATGCCGATTTCTAGCCTTTGTTTTAGTCTTTGACCGACTCAACTAATTGTTATTGGCTTGTTTTGAATAATAAAATTGTATAAACTGTCTAAGCATGGTGTTATTTTGCGGACTAGGTCTGTCACGCAGTGTATGTACAGTACTGTCATTTGATATCGTCAGTAAAAGTTCTGTTTGGAATACTTCTGCATTTCAGTCTTTCAGTCATTTGAATCAGCTAACTTATGCTGGGTAAATGAGCTAATTTAACCACCTACGAGAAACAGTTGCATCGCCATGTTCAAGCTAGCACTGTGACACGTTGTGCAGATATGGTCTGAACATGCGGTTATGTTAATCCTCCGCCAGGAGGTATTGTGATCACTTTGCTTTGTGTGTTTGTTTGTTTGTTTGTTTGCTAGCAAGATAACTCAAAAAGTTAGGGACGGATTTTCATGAAATTTTCAGGAGATGTTGATACTGGTACAAGGAACAAATGATTACATTTTGGTGGTGATAGGGGGGCAGATCTATCTTGGCGGAGGTCTGCACTCTCCGAGTGCTTTTCTTGTTTTTAATGTTGCCTACTTGGCTTGTTCCTCATTGTGAACTGTACCAGAACAGAAATGATGTACAGCTGTCTTTTGTAGGGATGGAAGAGAAGTTTGATCAAGTTCATGCTTTCCTCTCTGCGGGGTCATACCCCAGAGACTACGACAAATCCAAGAGGCAAAACCTGAGGAGGTGTGCCTCCAAATTCACATTGAGAGGTCAGTAGTTTCCTTAAAATCATAATAAATCTGAAATGTACTTCCATGCATTAGTAATTAATTTAAGTGCAATTCTTGTAATTATGATTCTTATAATTATTTTAATGTAGATGGAGAGCTCTTTTTTGGCACAAGGCGAGCTGTCAAATCCAAAGAAGAGACGAGGAGACTATTTGCAGAGTTCCATTCCTCGCCAATGGGAGGGCATTCTGGCATGCACAAGACAAGAAGCGCCTTGTGTTTAAGGTTCTATTGGTATGGCATGTCAGTAGACATTGACAAATGGGTATGTATTACTGTTTGTTAATGAAATTAATTTGAACAACCATACCACAAGTGTATTGCAATATGAGTAACATATCTCAAGACCCCAGTTTCATGATGGCATGGAGTAATTAGTACTGTGGGTGCATTTTTGATACTTATTCTGTAAACACTAATTATATTGTATGTGTTGAAGATCCAGGAATGTGGCCAATGTCAGAAAGTTGGCAAGCCTCTTACAGCTGTACAACCCTTGCAGTGCATTAAGGTAATAAAGTGGCAATGTATATATTACATTAAATTGCTAATGTCCATATTACAATAATTACTATATACATACAGATGTTATTTTATTTCCATATCAGGTGTCTGCTGTATGGGAACTTGTTGGCATTGACCTCACTGGTCCCCTCCCAAAGACATCCAGTGGGTTTCAATATATACTTACTGCCACAGATTATTTTTCCAAATGGGTAGAGGCCTACCCATTGAACACCAAGTCTGCTACGGAGGTAGGAGAACCTCTGCAAAATCATATACCGTCATGGCTGCCCTGCCAGAATCCTCTCTGACCAAGGCAGAGAGTTTGTCAATGAAGTAAGACTACTAATCAGAATTGGTCACCTTTGGAAAATGACTTTACGACCTGCGTCAGCGGTGTCAAAAAATAGTCTGCTAATCATATATGTCTATGAGTGAGTAACTCACTAATTAGTTTTGTCTTTTGAAGCTCAACGCAAGACTCTGTGAAATACTTAAAATAGAGAGGACGGTCACAGCAGCCTACCATCCACAGACCACTGGTTTAGATGAGAAAACAAATGATAACATAAAAAGGTATGTGCTATCATTTTATGTCACATCTATATGGCTTTCAAAACAACTTTATCATTTCTTGTGTGCTTTACTGTGCCTGCATTTAGAGCCCTTAGGAAATTAGTCAATGATCCCAGTTGGTAACAACTGGGACATTTTTTTGGATGCTACACTGTTTTCCTTACGATCCAAAATTCACACCACAATAAAACACACCCCGTTCCAACTGATGTATGGAAGGAAAGCACGTTTTCCATCAGAGATTCCTGCTGAGTTGCCGGTGAGTGTCTGGAGTCTTCTCTATACTATCACTGAGATGTAATTAAATACAGTGGTGTGTGTGTGTGTGTGTGTGTATATGTATGTATGTATGTATGTATATTTATGTATAAAGTTGCCTATTGTTAGTTATTGCAAGTGATATTAGCACTATTATTATTACTATTTGTACTTCACTACAGTGCAAATAGTTTTGCATTATTTTCTGTATCAACTGCCTCAACATTTGACGTTGTGGTACACAAACATTATTCGAAATATGCCATGATTGTTATTGGACAAGCCAATGAAAATAATTGGTTGAAGCTTGTGTTCTTTCAAATTGCAGCTCACATGCAATCTAAAATATTTGTTGTTTAAAATAATGAATTTGCTTAAATTGCTTCAAGTATTACAAAGTAAAAGGAAATTTTCATGCAATGCATCAGATTTTTCATGTTGTAATTGTTAAAAACAATTATAGCTTTCAACGATCATACTACCTGAGGAGTCTGCTTACACAGAGTTCAGTGCCTCAAAAAGGCAGGCTCAAGAAGAGGTGAAGAAGTCTGTGGAAGACAATGTACGAAAGGGGCAAGAGAAGCAGGTGGCTGCATATGCCAGAAGAATCACAAAAAAATATAAAGAGGTCCATTACAAGGCAGGGGACGAAGTTCTTCTGCTTAATATGAGAAAGCGTGGGAGGAAAGGTGGAAGGCTTCAGCCAGACTTTTCGGGTCCTTTCGGGTCCATTCAGGACATCTGTGGCAAACGTGTTACACTTGAAAATTCTGATGGCAAAACCTTACACACAAAATACAACATTGATCACATCAAGCCTTACCAGAGGCCTGAGAGAAAAGATTTTGTGACGGCAGAAAGCCAGGAGGATGAGCCACTAACATCCACAAGACCATCGGTAATAAGCTTTGCCAAAAAAGTTGAAGCTCACAATGTCACCATAATAGCAGAGTCAACCCCTGTTAAGTTCCCACCTGAGACTCCGCCCTTTCAGAAACTCAGCACACAAGATGAAGGTGGCCTTTTAAAAATTATTTGTTTTTGACCGTTTGGTCATCTGTTCCCAGTTTGGCCATCATACCAGGTTAATTGTTGCATGACTGGGGTTTACATGTAACAGTTGGTCCATGTTTAACTTTTAAGGCTGAATATCAGAAGGATGAAGGTTCTAAAGGATGTTTGACTCCATAAAATATAATGTGTAATCTAACATTGTAATAGAACACAGTCTTTTTTTTATGGAATGTCAAACCTTTCACCCTTAAAGGTTAATGACCTATTCATTTTTGGCCCATTGGCCTTGAGTTCAATTTTGGCCAGTTGGCCTTGAGCTATTTATGCATAAAACACTGTAGACTGATGTAACCAACATAAATCATAATTTTCTTTTAGTACACAGGCTTTGGATGGCAAAAGACGATGGGCATGTAGAGGCAGTAGTTGGACCATACAAGCTGTATGATGCATCATTTAGGACGCTGCAGGGCACAGAATGGGTGTCGGATGAGGTAAGAGCTATTTTTGTTATAATTACTAGCTGCTTGTAGCAGTGTTTCTATTTTATGATGTGTCAATATTCCTTCACTCACATTTTAGGTAATTGATGCATACTTGCAATGCCTCATTGGGGAACACAAGGCAAGTAAAAATTACATATTCCAGGTTATCATATATGGTCCTATTATTATATGTCTGTATAGTGTGTGTGTGTTTTCATGTATTTGCTTTTAACAGAAACCTGTTTGCCATATGGATGCCGTTGTTGCAACAGCATTATTTTCGGGGAGGTTCCGTAGCCACAGTAAGGTAATGAAAGTATTCTAAAGTTAGTGGATGTTCAGTAAATTGGTCGTATTTAACTTGCTGTAAAACATCCTACAGGTGAAATTTCCAGTTGAGGACATGTGGTTGTGCCCTTTGAATTTTTCTGCACACTGGATTCTTGTGGTATGTGTTTACCCTACATTTTGTTTGACAAAACTGTTTTTTGAAAGTACTGTTTTGTTTAAGTGAATTTCAAATATATTTTTTAAGATTGTCAACATCCCCACAAGGACCCTGATCCTAATAGATCCCATGGGCAATGAGGACCATTATGAAAGAAAAGTTCTTCGCAAGTGAAGGTATTTATGATTCTAAAGTAATGATTTACAAGAAGAACATGTCTGGCTAGATGGTAAACTGGTTCTGATTCTGTTTTAACCAGGAACTTTCTGAAGATGAAGGACAGGTCTGCGGAGTCGTGGCAGATACAGACTCTGCAGCATCATAAACAGCAGGACTCAAGTAGCTGTGGAGTTTTGGTGCTGAAGGTATTAAAATCATTCTGTTTTGTTCATTGGTTTGAAAAGTTGACAAGATGCATAATTAACACTGATTACTTTCCTTTGTCTTTTTTGAAACTTGGTTGACTCCCTATGTAAATGTGTACAAAAACAATGTATTTCAGTTTGCAGAGAACTTCATTTTGGCGGGTGAAGCAAGGGAGGTACTGAGCTGAGGCTGTGAAGCAGTACAGAGGGCAGATAGCCTGTAGCCTGCTAGAAAATCGGGGTAAGTATGAAGATACTTGTATAGTCAGTAGCCATAATTTTGTAACTACAATACTAATTATATAAAGTTGCTGAAATACCTGTCTCTCCAAAGCCTTGTCCATGTGGTCATGGGTACTATTAAAATATACATGCTTCATATATTTTGGATGATGGAGCACATGCTCCAAAATGTAGAAATGTATAAACAGCAGCTCTTGATAAAGGAATTAGCCAATGATGCCTGCAATCCTGTCAATAGACACATAAAAATGAAGTGGTCTTAATTTTATTCTAGGCAACGCAGAAGATTACTGCGTGGTGTGCTCCATGCTGGAGAACGATGCCGAGCGCAGCATGATTGAAATGGTAAAGATGATCATATAAGAATTATTCTAAAAGCATAAGTACTGACAGTTCTAAATGGTAAACGAGTGCTAAATAAATGTTTCTCTCTAAATGGAAATTCTTAGTTGTATAGGTGTAATGACGTTCACATTTTCAAATTGTATTGTTTTTATTATATTTTTGTCTCTAGGTGCAGTGTGGGACATGTCTGCGGTGGGCCCATTTTGAATGTGTGAATGATGCGCACACAGATTATCGTTGTCATAAATGTTTGAGAGATTTGTGAATTTTGATTATGTAAGTGATGTGTAAATAGTTATTGTGTGAATGTGCAAATGTATTTTTTGTTATTTAACTGTTAAAATTAAAATACTAATGTTTTTTTCATATTATGTCTTCAGGTCAATTTCAAATTGTTCTTATACATTATTTGAAAATCATCTGTAGCCATCCATATGGGGATAGTTTAGAACAACCTAATGTAAGTACATCTATGTACAAGCTTTCTCAAATGAGGTTCATATGTATAATTGAACATGGTTACATAAAAGCATATCCTGACGGGGTCATTTGAACTGTTAGAACGTCCTACCTGCATATATCAATGTGGAAGCATGTTCTGACGGGGTCATTTGAATTGTTAGAACGTCCTACCTGCATATATCAATGTGGAAGCATGTTCTGACGGGGTCATTTGAACTGTCAGAATGTCCTACCTGCATATATCAATGTGGAAGCATGTTCTGACGGGGTCATTTGAACTGTCAGAACGTCCTACCTGCATATATCAATGTGGAAGCATGTTCTGACGGGGTCATTTGAACTGTCAGAACGTCCTACCTGCATATATCAATGTGGAAGCATGTTCTGACGGGGTCATTTGAACTGTCAGAACGTCCTACCTGCATATATCAATGTGGAAGCATGTTCTGACGGGGTCATTTGAATTGTCAGAACGTCCTACCTGCATATGAAAATGGAAGCAAATGTTGAAGCATTTTCTGACTTGGTCATTTGAATTGTCAGAACGTCCTGCATACATCTACATCTATGGGGTCATTCAGTGTTTGAGCGTCCTACTTGCAGAAAAACAAAACAAAACATTAAAACAGCGATGACAAAAAAAAAAGAAACTGGAAGCGCATGGTAGGATTTTCTGACGAGGTAGCACAGATTGGCAGATATGTCTGTCGTTTCATGCTACGGTAGGACGTTTTGCGGAAGTAGGACAATTCGGCAGAACACCAGCACTAGGCGCTCGCTTTTGAGCCCCAACCCTGGGCCTGGCTCCAGGGTGGGGCCCCAGCTGTGCCATGTCAGGTGACACAACATTTAATAGCAGACAGAATATTGTTAAAATTGCACTTAAGTCATTTCTAGTTGTTCATATTTGCTTAGGTTATTCTTTCTTTTTTAAGAGAAATGATAGTTTGATTAGTATAAATACAGTGAAATTTGGAATTGTGAGTATTTATAGGTTATTATAATTGTATTTTACTGGTCCGACCCAATTGAGATTGAATTGGTCTGTATGTGGAAACTGAATTAAAATTATTACTAGTATCTTCAGTCTAATTTTTGCATTTCACAAATTCATCCCACAGGCTGGAATGGACCCCGAATTTGGCCCCCGGGCCGCATGTTTGACACCCGTGGTCTAAGGCATCTATTGATGAAGGTCTGGAGCTCGTTGGAACCAGCAATTGTGACTTTCTCAGTTTGTGATCCATTCAACAGAATGGAGTTGACATTTGATCTGAATAAACATATTTTGGTTCCGGTTGATATTGCTGCAGTTTTCCAGACAAGTCACAAAATTATGAAGGTGTATTTAGCTTTTTTTAATTCTGGCTGTTATATGCTCCCTCTTAGCCTCCAGATTTGCCTATTTTACTTCTTAGGTATAAATTCATCATTCTGCTTCTACAAAGAAAAAAATAGCAGCATCATCAGACAAACATCTGTCCAGTGGTCCAACATTTCAAACACAATACACAGTTATATGGAGATGATGTCCTGTAACTTCTCATCACAACTTGTTTAGTTCATGAAAGTTCCTTTAATACCTTTAAACACTGTGTTTCTACTATAATGACCTGTTGCAGCTCATTTCCTTGTCCAGCTTTCGGAACAGACAAATGAACTCTGAGTTAATTCCATGAGGCATTTAGAATAATTTGAGAAGCGCCAGACTGTGCCAGAGACTGGGAATTCATTTAGTTTTCCCATGCTGTGACTATAAAGTCCCCCTGGTGCCCTTTTCATCTCACAAGTCTGACAAACTCACCTGGGGCCACGTGTAAAGGGTGTGTTTGTACAAAAACATGGCGTACACCTTTTTCCACGCTCACGTTCATTTGTATAAAAAGTGTAACAACCGTGGAAATGTGCGGTGCTCCACGCCAACTTCCTGGCTGACGTACGCACATTTCTAGTGCTTTTGAACTCTTATTTAGATTTGGTTCAACTAGCATAGTATGTGAAGTCAAGTTTGCTAGAAATAGAAGTGGCTAAAAATGTCCCAATGTTGGAAAGATACTTGCTAATGTTAGCTGTTACTACTCAGTTGCTAAGTGGAAGTTATGCTTAAGATGCTACTTTTGCTGGTTACTGGAATATAGTTTAAACATTTATGTTTTCAGTTCTGTCCACATTTTTTGTCCCACTAGTGGCTGATTTCCAGTGTGTCTCCCCAGCTATCAACATGATGGGTGGGTGGTCAGCACTCATGGTACTGGATGGAGATCACCCTCATCTTGACAAGTCCTTCTATGAATATTTGTTAAATGAAGATTCAATGTGAGGAGACGTTTCAATACAGAGTTTAGAGTAAAGAGACAGAGGCAGAGTTGTGCAGGAGCTTGGTGTGCTTTATTAGCTACTGATTAAAGGTAAAGGACATGCCCCAGGACCTAAATAATCGGACGAAACAAAACACACATTCTACTAGTGGCAGCCTTCAGTAAAGGAGGGAAGACTGAGGCTCATCTCACACACCCTGCAGGCTTTGTTTTCATCATCAAGGAGGTAGATGTCAGCTCACCTCCTTCTGGATTCCATTATATTAATCATCTCTACATTTTCTGTATTCATTACATTTTTAAGATAAAGGCATTAAGTGGAACCACTCCAGCCCTTTGTTTTTATGAGAAAATACTCTCCGAGTATTTCATATATATTAAATAATCTTCAAATGTACAGAATAATGGCCTAGGATGCAGGTAAGTGAGTCTAGTTTTTCCAAGACAGGGTTTTTGAACAGTTTCAACTAACAGTCTGCCATTCATAATAGACAAAGTATGTATAATCAGGAATATTTATATGTGTTGTGTTGTTCAGATGCTTATATCACATCCACAGGCAGCAGGTGAAACGGCATATGAATGAGAACAGACTGACTAACAGGACCAGGAACAACATCATTCAAAAACAGTTAGTTACAACAATCTACAGCTACACATTGCACTAAGCCACCGTTGTGATCACGGGAGGAAGACCAATCAGTTTGCCCTGTGGATGTGTCTCGCCCACTCCGGAGGGACGCTGGGCGGGCTCGGTCTTTAAATTGCTTCAACGTAGTTGGCGGGCAGCATGCCAGTCTTGCCAGTACGCTGCACGGTACCGTACATCCATCCTTCATCGATTGCTTGCACGTTCAAAATCACGTCTCCATCCTTGAAGGACACTTCATCGCTGTCGGCTGCAGTGTAGTCGTACATGGCACGCACGGTTTTCTGCAGAGACAACAATAGAAGTCAATGAAAAAGTAGTGAATTTGAAGTCAACCTGGTTATAGATTTTAGGAATGTTGGTCTGTCAGTGCAGTAGTTCATTCCACAATAAAAATAACACCAATGGAAACATCCTGTGTCTTTTGAACTGCACCAACAACAGATTTCACATGATCAGTTAAGAGCAAATGTCTTGAGGTTTTGTAGACGTTCCTTGATCTTTTTTATATATGCATGGACTATTGTGGATGCTCCTGAAATTAAAATGGCATCTTAATAAGTAACATTTTTTGTTGTTAATTATTACCTCCGCCAGGAGGTATTGTGATCGCTTTGCTTTGTGTGTTTGCGTGTTTGTTTGATTGTTAGCAGGATAACTCAAAAAGTTATGGACAGATTTTCATGAAATTTTCAGGAAATGTTGATACTGGCACAAGGAAGAAATGATTAAATTTTGGTGGTGATCGGGCGGGGGGGGGGCAAACAGATCTGTCTTGGCGGAGGTCTGTGCTGTCCGAGTGCTTTTCTTGTTTGTATTATTTTCAATGAACATTAGAAATCGTTGCCTTCAAATGGAACCTGAGATGTCAGAGTTGAGAAACTGAGAAAATATGCTGACAAAGGTGCAATTAAATAGAGAATTCTGTAATTTTAAAAGCTTTATTCAGAAAATTGCAATCTTTTTTGAGTTGAAAGTCCTGTTATATACCCAAAAAATGAAAAACAAAATGCATTTTCCTTCTCTACATGTACAAGATTAAACTCATTTGAACAAATTTATGTAGTTTCATGTACTGAAGTGCATCCTAATCTATAAATTCATCACGTTTGTAGTTTTGATTTCATGTAACAACCACATTTCTCTAAAAAGTCAGCTTTTTATGAGCTCAGAAAAACAGATCTGTTTTCAGTTTTGTGGTGATGCATTTCATAGTAAATCCAAGAGTTAAACTGAGTGCATAAAGGAACATTACAAACCGACAAATGCTTTTCACTGAGCAGGAAGGGATGAAAAGACTGGGCATGGGCATGAAAAACTGTCAAGACAACAGGAGTGGAGTAAAAAGTAGAATATTTGTGCATGTGTACTCACTCCAGTGGTGGAGGGGTGGGAGGGGATGGAGGACACGGCGGTCTGCTGAGTGGCCACAGATGAAGACCTCTGCTGGACCTCCACAGTCTTTGCATGTTGGTAACCTGCAGGTCAACACACAGATACAACGTTCACTGCTGTGTGTAGTTCAACACTACACAGTCTCCTGTGTCCGTGGTAGTGATTTCACAGTGTACCGATAGAAGAGGTCATGTAGTTGTTGCTGTAGAGGGACATGTGGTGGTCGGCATCCTGGGACATCTCGGATTTCTCATCGGCCATGCCGCTCAGGGCGCTGGTGGAGCGGGAGTGCTCCTTGCTGCGACGCTGAGCTTGAACTGTCAACGGTGTGAAGGGTTAGAAAAAGACCATTCCTCTGGACATACTTAGAATCAATACTTTGCATGAAAACAAAGACAGACAAATGGGAGGCTTATTCATTCAGCTAGAATCCTTCACTGGAAAAAATCAAAATCTTACCAAGTGTATTTTTTTCATTTCTAGTCAAAATATCTCATCACACTTAAATAAAAACATAATCACCTACAGGGTAACTTTTCAATGAGATATAAGAACTTATTTTTAGACAATAGATCTTGAAAATCTTATTTCAAGAAATCTTACTAAGATAATTTTCATTTGTTCCACTGGCAGATTTTTTTTGCTTAATTCAGTTAAATTCTGCCTAATTCAAGCAAAAAAAGCCTCATTGTTTGCATTTTCTGTATTATGGATAACGACCGAATAAACATAAACCCAAAACATTATGAAAATATTTACATCTACAAACTATCCTTTAAAAAATGTGAACATGAACCACGAATAACCTGAAATTTCTTAAGAAAAATAATCACAATTTTAATAATATTAAGTCTCAGGTTATTTAGTAACAGGCAGAATATTGTGACTTATTTCTCTTAATACTTTTAATGCTTTTCATATTTGTTCAGGGTATTCTTTTTTTTTTAAAAGATAGTTTGTAAATGTTAACTTTACAACGTAATTTTACTTTTTTACACTAAAACAAATACAAAAATTTGGAGTTATTTTTTTTCATGGGTTATTTTGATAGTCGTTTACTGGTTTGACCCAACTCGAGATCGAAGTGGTGAATGATTTTGACACCCCTGTTAATATCTTCAGTGTAATTCTGACTTTTCACAAATTCATCCCAAGGGCCAGATTGGACCCTGTGGTGAGTCAGTTTTGTTCCACGTGCCGTATGTTTGACACCCCTGGTCTAGAACATCTCCTGCCTATTCCCAAAGCAGGTTTTCTTATCTAATAGGCAGAGAAAATACTATCAAGACTGAATTTCACCAGGAGAAAAATGCTGCTCTTTTTGTTAAGAGAGCTACAGTCCATAATTCCTGAGAAAAAACATAAACCACAACAACACCTTCTAAAACCAGCCACTGGCAAAGCTTGACTCATGAACGTTCCCTTCATTATCCTCCAGTGTGATCATCTCCTTGTGAATTCATGGTTTCGATGGGGTTTAAATCAAACCATCACTCACCACTAGAACCATTTCTAACCCGTGGGTTGAGGTTTCTTGTCTCACCTGACATCATGTGCAGACTCCTGGACTGGATGTTGTCCTCAGCAGGGTCGTAATCAAACACTGAGCCGGGGTTTGTGCGCCACACACGCAGATCTGAAGCCAAAGAGTCCATGAGACATTCAGTCATTTTATCTGACGCAAGACAACTCCATTTCTATTTTTAAAACCTCTCTGAAAACGTGTTTTTTCTCTTTGGCTTTTAACTCAGTGTGAGAAGGTGGCTTTTATTGTTTTTATTAATTCTTTGATGTGTTTTATTTATTTATTTAGCAGGGGCAGTACACATTAATGAACATTTCTGTAAATTTGCCAGTATTAGCAAAAAAGCTATTTTTCAACTGTGGTCCCTGGGTAAGATGTAAAGTAAAGATGTGAAGTGTTTTTATGTCTGTGTACAGTACTTTGGCCAATAGTGTTGTTTTTAAAGTGCTTTATAGATAAAGTTGACTTGATGGTGATCATTCTGAACATGCTCAGTATAAGATCGTTTCTTGCACAGATTCTATTCCTAAACACTGCTAAACTGTACCGGTGATGGTCTCCTGGTCATGCTCTATGGCACGTCTCCTTTCCATCTCCACCACGCGCCTCTGGATGCCGCGGTAGCTGATGTCGCTGAAGTCCTGGGTGTTTCTCTTCACGCGATCAGTCACAGGGTCAGAGGTGGTCGGGGTGAAGCTGCCCTTGCTCTTCTCAAAGTCCTCGTGATATCTCACCTGGAAAGTACAGAGCATCTGAGGTTAAACACTAGATTCAGACAGAAACACCTATACTCAGAGTCCTTAACTTTAAATGAGTTTAACTCGAGGCAAAACGTACGGTACATCATATCTGATGTAGGATGCAGCTCTGTACATGTTTTACTATTCAGTTCCTGTGTCAAAGATGGATGTTTGTTGATACATCTCATGTTGTCATTCCTGTTACGAATGACTGTCAAAAAGTACAACTCAAAATGTTCTCAATCTAGTACGTTTATAATATTTTGAAGGCGTTTGCCAACTTGTTCCTGCAACAATTTTTATCTCATCATGGACTAAGCTTAGCTGTGAGAAAATTATCTAAATATAAAAGGATAGATGGAAAAAAATTGCATTATTAGATCTAGTGGTTGTTTTGCCCATTCTGGGGGTTTTGACAAAGAAGATATTTACTACAGTTTACCATAAAAACAGTTGGTGACAGTAATGCACCTTAAAATCATACCTACACTGGTCATGCTTATACCATTAAGTGTTCTTTGTGTATGACTTATAGGCGAGAGAACTGCAAATGCAGTAAACAAAAAAGACGATAAATGTACCACACTGGACCTTTTTATTACGTGAATCATGTGCAGAGCAGAACCTATGGGGAACAGCCATTGCCGGAAATAAGTGGCATACCCGCATTGATTGTGGGTGATGGAGTGCGAGTAAACAAGCAGCAGTCAGTGAATGACATTGAGTGGAAAGCACATGTTCGCATTTGTTGTTTGTGCAGCCGTAAGCTTTGCACTTCGCCACTGTCCTAGAGATGTGACCCAGCACTGGTCGATAATGTGTCATCTAAGACTGGTGTCTGCAGCATGGGGTCAGTGACCAGTCCATCACAGCCCAGATAATTGGACAATACAATGAGTCTGTGTCACTACCAATGCTGGAACAGCCAGTGAAGGAGGCAACATGTCGCTGACCATGACTGACTGACAGAGCACTGACTCATATGTACTTGACAATGGGCTATACTGTAAATTACCTTATGGAACCGCTAGTATCATATCACCAATCTTTTTAAGTAGTTAGTAATGTAAGTTCACGACAGGTACCCTTTAATGATAGAGTCAGAGAGGAGGTGGTGACATGGTTGGGACGTAGAATCTGAGAGACGGCGAGGCAGCAGATTAAAAAAGGCGCGCTTACAAATATTTAATGTAGTGAGCTATTTACCCGTTTTCTTTTGCCAATTCTTTTGCTAATTCACACCTACAAGTAGAGAAAGTAGACAAATAGAGTATCTAACTCATCACTCTGGAGCACGGCGAGGAAGACCTGGCCAGCCTGACGGAGTATATTGACCGGTGCTACGACAACATCGTGATGGGAAAAACTAACACCATGACTCCCAAAGCAGCGGCGAAAAGATCTCGGGAGGAGGACTCACCAGAAGTATGTCTCCTCTTGTTCCTGGACAGTGAGTACTGCCTCCCACTGTTCTTTCTCACTGGTTCAATCTCTGGTGTGTAACCAGGAGTGCACAGCTCTGCAGACGTATCCTACAGCCCCACAGAGCCTACTTAGTGTAGGAAATCTTGATAGATCTATCTGACCCACGAGAGCCGACCCCCACAACCTCTTTGTACGGTCAGCACTAGATGTTATTGAAGACGACCCTGTAGCGGTGTCTGTAGGAGGCCCCGTGGTTGCTCCATCCCTGACCATGGAATCAACACTGCTAGGACCATCTGGAGCAGACAGCTTCTTGGCCTGGGCCCTCGTGATGATGGCGGTGAAAGCTTTCCTTTGGAGTTTACTCACAACCTCCCTGGTACCAGAGGCCACCTCCGCAGCAGACTTCATGGGCCACTCATCCACTGCTCTGGTCAGAAACTCCAGACCTCTCTGCCACAGGGAGTCACCATCAAGCTGATCAGGGGAACATCCTCTAGTGACCAGATCAGTCACATTGTACTGACCGGGGACCCACCACCAATCTGTCACAGGTCCGGCCTTCTGTATCTCAACCACACGATTAGCGAAGAAAGTTTGGAACCCATAACTTTCTCGCTGGATGGCTCCTAGCGCTGTTTGGCTATTGACAAAGTGGTACCACCTAACCACTTCCAACCGCCCATGTTTCTGCATGTACCCCTTCAGCCGGGCAGCAAAGATGGCTTCGCAGATCTCCGCTTTAACTGCATCACCTTTCTGGTCCAACAGGGTCAATTTGGCCTTCGATTCCACAAGCCGGGTCACAATGCCCCCTGAAGTCTCCCAGCGCAGGTAGAGGACTGCCCCATAAGAGTCACAGCTCCCATCAGAGAATGTTATCCCCCAGGGTTTACCCAGCCAGCCAGGAGGTGTAATACTCTTGGGGAAAGTGATGGTGCTCAGCTGGGCATACTCTTTGAAGAGCTCGATCGCCTTCCCGCGCAGCTCACTGGACAGTGGCTTGTCCCACATATCCTTGGTCAATGTCCCAGCCTCTTGAAAGGCTCTCCTGACAAGGATGACACCCTTCTGTTTCAGGGGTGTCGCCAGACCAAGAGGATCATAAAGCCCAGCTACCTGGCTCAGTAGCATATAACGGGTAAGGGGATCTGGTGTCTTCTCCTCTATGTCCTCCACAGCGAGGTTGAGCTCTGGGCGCATCTTCTTTTTCCTTGCGGAGAAATTAATGGCAACCATGAGGAAAAGTTTGTCCTCTCCCATGTGGTAACCCACTCCCAGGGCCTTATTGTCCTCATCCCGCAACTGATTAGGCAACAGGATGGTCTCCGATTTAGTGGGAATACCGCCTTGCCTCCCACTTTGGCCAGATCGCACCCATGGCTTGAGGTGAAACCCCCCTGTTGGCTTCAACCCCTACCAGGATCTCACTCAGTCTTTGTGGGTCATTATGGTACACCAGAATGTCGTCCATGTAGGCGTTGTCCACAATGACACATCTTTCTTCTACTTTGTCAGCGAACTGTGGTAGGTGGGCAGTCTCCCGCATTGTCACCTGGGCGATGCAGCCAGCCAGCTTATCACCCATGTTCACCCGTACCACGGCATAGTCCTCAATGTCCTCGGCTGGAGAGTCTCTCCATAGGAAGCAGTGGACATGCAGCTCCTGATCCTCCAACCAAACCGAGTTGTACATTTTGGACACGTCGCCAACCGCCACATGCTCCCCCTCCCAGAAATGGAGCAAGACCACCTGGATGAGGTTCAAGACATCCGGGCCTTTCAGCAGGATGGTATTGAGGCTAACGCCCTGGAATTCTCGGCTACTGTCCCACACTAATCTCACTGGGGTGGAGACAGAATGAGGGTTGAGTGCTGTCAGGTGGTTCATCCACCACACAGCTCCGTTCCAACTGTCCATCACAGCCCTGGACAGCTTGGTTGCTGCCCCTCTGGCTACCATGTTGTGCACCTGCCTCGCGTAAGCCTCCTTCCACTTCAGGTCCCTCTCAAGGCGCTTCTCTGATTTCAGGAACGCCGCTTTGACAGCTTCACGGTTGTTAGGCAGGGTAGCAGGGTCCTCCTTCCAGGGATGCCTGGTGTCCCAGTGGGGCTTGTCGCTGTGGTGGTCGCTTAGCTTGAAGGTCAGTCCTCCCCTGATGATCTCTAACTCTCTCTCGTCTGGTAGAGACATCTCCTTACCCCCAGGGGCGCATTTTCCACATCGACATCCACCACACACTGGGTCGCAGGCAGCACCGATGCTGTCCCACTGCAGCCACTTAACGATCTCAGCATTGCTTGCAGCTGTGGTTCCAACTTCAACGCTGCTCTTTAGCTTGTGACAGTTGTTATGGAGAACCTCGACTCTCCTGGATTCCGCCCTCATGGAGCATGCAAAGTGAGTTGAAGAATGGCGTGCAGTCACCTCAATGTCTTCAAAAAGGTCCAGGTGCACGCCACTGACGGTCTTCCTGAGCGGACCATCCCACAACACCAAATCGCCGCACCTCATCATCCGCTGGGGGGCGAGACGACCTTCCCGGGTACTGATGAGTAACTCAACCTTCTCAAGGCGGGTCAGTTCCCCTTGCTTGACAACACCTGGGAAGAACCTTTCCAGGCGCTCCGAGTCTACTGCATGGTTTACTCTGGCAATCTCCTCCAGTCCATAGCAGAGCATCTCGTGAAGTCGCCATGCCCCCTTCTTCGTGGCTACCTTTATGCTCACACAGTACCTCTTTGTCTCAACCCTCACCTCAATACCACCCACACCATACACGACCAGCGTGATTGGCTCACCAGCCAATCCAAGCCTCTCTGCTGCTTGGTGAGTGATATAGTTCATGTCAGAAGCTAAATCGATTAGTGCACCGACCCAGGCCCCCCTCTTGGTCGTTACCTCCAACAACATCCTGAGGACTGGGTGCTCCTTAGGTCCACTCTCTCTGCCAGCACATACTGTTGACAATACCTTATTTGTGCAGGCATTACGAACAGCCTCCAGTTGCTCCGGGATCAGGCCTAGACTAGCAAACACAGCCTCTTGTTCTTCCGTTGGCCCGCAGGATTCTCTCCTCTTTTCTCCCTTGGTGGTGTCCTTTTTGGTTGGTGATTTGAAGCACAGGAAGAAGTGATGGTCTGGAGGGGCGTCACCTCTTTAACATGCCTCATTGTGACACAGAAAGTTTTTATTGCACGGACTGTCCTTCCCATGGAGATCCAGGCATTTGGGGCAGGCTTTTGTCTTTTTCACTTGGGCTCTCTGCTCTGATGGGCTGGACTTCTTAAATGCCTTACAGCGGTATAAACGCCCAGTGTGCCCCTCTTCGCCACACACATCACAAGGCTCTCGTGAAGATTCCCCTCTCGCCTCGCTTGCTGTGGCTTTGGTAAATGAGCGCCTCTCCTGCCTTCGGTCCCCCAGCCTTTCCTTTGTCTTCTCATGGGGGTTAGGTTCACCTGCTCTGGCAGAGTTTGGTCATCTGGTGATCTGTAGCTGCTCCAATTGCACCAGAACCATTTTCTGATCCCTCAGGAACTGCCACAGTTTGTCGAACCGGTTACGTGGGTTGACGTTGCTGGCCGCGTCACACCGGTACAACAGCCACCTTTCCTTCAGACTGTCTGGCAGCTTACTTTCAAGTGATCAGATCACCAACTGGTTCTTTATG
Organism: Sphaeramia orbicularis; assembly: GCF_902148855.1. Classification (NCBI taxonomy): domain Eukaryota; kingdom Metazoa; phylum Chordata; class Actinopteri; order Kurtiformes; family Apogonidae; genus Sphaeramia; species Sphaeramia orbicularis. The sequence continues at coordinate 47,599,108 of NC_043977.1, read as the reverse complement.
GCGTCCTCAGAACCTAAGTCTATGAGGTCCAACAATGCTCTTTCCACCGCTTGGATCAACTGTAATGCCTCCCTTGGTTGGTTGTTACGCACAGCTGGTAAATCCTGTAGCTCCAATACAATGTCATCTGCTATTTGCGACATGTCCCCGTAACAGTCCTCAAAAACCCGGAAGACCTCGGCAGCGGTACGGCAATGAGACAGCCTGTGTTCGCGTTTTACAACATTGCTGATGGAACAATCTGCATTCCGGGGAGCCCGTGGGTTCAGCTAATGCCTGAAGAGTCAACCAGTTACTTTTCCATCTCCAATAGCTTCTCCTGTCCCCAGAGAACTTTGGCAGGCTTAGGGGTGCGAGCACAATTCTGGGCCCGATTAACCCCTGCGAGATAGCAGGCGTGCTCCGGCCCGCCCCAACACTATCTGGTGGCATAGCGTGTGCTCCTTGCTGCTGCTGTGTTGCGCTAGAGAAGCCAGGACTAAATGTTGGGCTCATCGACCACAACAGTGGATGTCGTGGTGGTACTTGGGGAGGCCCCGACGGGTCACCCATGCCTTGTGCACCATCAGGACGGTTCACATTACCATCCAGTGCACCACCAGACACTTCAGTGGTTGGGTTGGTGACCAGGCCTGCACCAGCGCTCTGCTCGCCACTGACCCCACCACCATCCGAAGGTCCACTCAGTCTATCAGCAGTGGTTGTTCCTCCATCATCCACACTGCCTTTACTGTCATCTCCGCCGTCAACATCTCCCTCTTTCTCTTTACTGCTTGCCAGAGCACCACGGACGCCACGCACTGATCTTGCGCCTTGGCTTATGTAGTTAGACAGTACAACTGCAGTTACATTTTTCTTTTCCTTGCAGTCTGTGAGGAAGGTCCGCATGGTATTCACTTCCTTTTCAGGGACATAGTGCTCCCAACTCTGCACAAACTCCTCCAGAACTTCGACTCTGCTCTTAACTGCTGTGCGCACCGAATCATACTGATCACTGGTGATATGCCCCAACTGGAGCGCTTCAGCTTGGTCAAACACATCCTTAAGGCCAACAGTCAGACTGCCAAAAGGACCTGATGCACAACGTGACCACAATGCCTCTTTCACCTTCATTTCAGTGTCTTGATACTTTGTGCGGCACTCATGCAGTCTTTTCTTTACATCAGCTATATCCTTTTCAAATCCACTCTCATCCTCTTCTTCCATAGCAGCAATGTAATCAAAACTGCTATTACAGATTTCTTCATAACTGCCCTTGAGTGCCCTCAACTCAATTTTGAGGTCGTGTTCAGTTAAAACGTCTGCGTTAAAGTCAATGGCATTTGCCTTCCTATTGAAAACTCCTTGTGCATAGGAACGCTTTTTCTTTAATTCTCCACAGTCCGCCATGTTTGTTTTATGACATACCTCTGGTGCCGTACCTGCACCAAGATGGCGCCGGTTACTTCTGTTAGCTTAGCGGAGGCTAGCTAACACGCTAACACGTTATTTATCGTCTTATTTGGCGATCGGCTTATCCTATGCCGTCGCGCTAAACAGTCACAATTACGGTCACACAAGCACAGTCACAGACCACACGATATCCTCCTCCGAGGGCTTGATCCAAGTCTGAAGCTCTGTTGATCGGCTGGGAAGCTCCACTGGGTCTCGTTATCACACTAGCCTCCTGTAGCTTGCCGTTGTAGACACTGTCCAACCTCCACTTCCCCGTCATGGGGCTGGCTTAGTGTTGATTATTGTACGGTTTTTACTAAATTAACTGTGTTAATCCAATAACTCCCACTGCACGGGGTGTGCTCAACCGGTGAAACAGTGTCATACTCAGCACCGACACATGATCTCTGTCTTTTTACGTGTTTAATGGTCATCTGCAACTCCACACATGCTTTACATCACACTTGAACAGCTATCAATCGTGCCGTCAGTTACAGTAGCAATAGCAGTAGCAGCAGGTAATCAACAGCTCAGCTTCACCGGTCAACACACGGCACAAGTGAGACAAATCACTGATGAAATTACAAGGTGGACTACTGCCGCTAGAGGGTGCAATAAACTAACATGTTTGAAAAAATAGGAGAACTCCACACAGCAGGAATACCAGAAGAGGAGGAAGAAGACCCCGACGCCACCGTGAAAAGCTTCATGAAAGTCCACCTGAAGCTACCGGAGGAAGCCGTGAAGAACATCTCCTTTCACCGCGTTCACCGCCTAGGAGGGAAGCAACCCGGTACTCACTGGCCCCGACCGATCGTAGCAAAGTTTGTGAATTACAAACAGAAAGAGCAGGTGAAGTCTCAGGGCTGAGAGGAAAAGATTTCAGCGTCAACGGTCAGTTTCCAAAGGAGATCTTGGACCGACGCCGGGTTTTGTTTCCTATCCGCCACAAATTCATGACGGAAGGCTGCAGAGCGGTCATCACTGTGGATAAACTATTTGTCAACGGTCAGTTATACCGGGACCAGAACACCACCCCTTGGCTCTACTAATAAAGTGAAGTACAAGTTTACCCACATATATACATGGACTTAAGGACGATAAGGTAATGAACTAACATTAATGCCAATGTAAATCAATGACATGTCACTAATGCACTGCCTGTCTCCAAGTCACACGCGCACAACGGCGATGTGTTTTTTTCTCTTTTTATTATATGTATCTCTCTCACTCTCACTCCCCTTTCTTTTCACTTTTTCTTTGCCTCACATTTTCATGTGTAAGGACAACCTCACGTTATATGCATGTATAACCAGAACTGAGGTAGATTGATGTTAGAAAATACATGGATGCACAGTAGCATGTCTCCACAATCCACACAACACACACACTTATCGTATGTGGGATTTCAACACATCTGTATGCATCAAATATAACTAACGCAAATCACATCATGGGTACACTGAAGTTTGTCTCCTGGAATGTGCATGGAGCTGGTACCAGGGTGAAGAGAACCAAGATTTTCAATCAACTGCAGGATTTAAAGGCAGATATTGTCTTACTACAGGAAACTCACTTATCACAGACATCTATAGACACACTTCATACAGTACAGTTTCCACATGTATACTCAGCATGTTTCAATTCGAGGCAGAGAGGCGTGACAACCCTCATCAACAGAAGACTAAACTTTGACATTGACAGCATAATCACAGATCCAGAGGGCATATTTATTATAGTTAAATTATCAATTCAAAATGTTAAGTTATGTATTGCAAACTTATATGGACAAAATGTTGACAACCCCTCCTTTTTTCACTCCTTTTTCACATCACTCTATGATCACTCAGATTGCACATTCATTATCGGAGGGGACTTCAACACAGTTCTGGACCCAGGAGTTGACAGGCTGAGTCCCACTGGAAATATCAGACATGACCAATCCTCAGAAGTTGTTAAACAATACATGATGGATTTTGGCCTTTGCGATGCTTGGCGCTCTCACCATCCCATTGTCAGGGAATACACCTTCTTCTCCTCAGTCCACCACTCTTATTCTAGATTAGATTACTTCCTAACTAGCAGCTCGCTGATGAGTGATATATCTGAAACCAAAATTCACCCTATCACCGTCAGCAACCATGCACCAGTGTCACTCACTCTGGTTAATAAGAACATCAAGCCACCAACTCGTAACTGGAGATTTAATACATCATTACTTAAAGATCCTGAGTTTATCAGCTACTTTAAAAGAGAATGGTCCATATACATAGAAAACAATAAGTTACCAGGAATATCAGCGTGTGTTCTCTGGGAGGCGGGAAAGGCAGTAATGCATGGGAAAATAATCTCCTTCTCTCATAAGAGAAAGAAAGAGACCTCAAAAATATTGGAGCAAGAAGGTAAAATTAAATCATTAGAGGAGGCCTACTCTGCCACGCCAGATGAGCACACGCTAAACAATATAAGGAAAGCTAAACTGGAACTGAATGAGATAATAAATAAGAAAATGCAATTCTTGGTGCAAAGGCTTCGCTTGGACATTGAACATAGTAACAAATCTGGGAAATTTCTGGCAAATCAATTAAAAACAAATAAAGAGAAAACAACTATTTACTCCGTTAAAGATCCAGCAGGAAATATTAGCCATGACCCCGACAAAATAAATAACACTTTCAGGGATTTCTATAAAGCATTATACACATCACAAATAGACCCATCAGATGATAATATTGATCAGTTTTTCAGCAACATCAATCTACCAAAATTACAACAGGAACAGAGAACATCTCTGGACTCACCTCTCTCTGTTGGGGAACTTCAAGAAACTCTTAAACATATGCCCAATAATAAAGCCCCAGGTCCAGATGGTTTTCCAGCAGAATTCTACAAAGAATTCTAGACTATTCTGGCACCTACTTTCTACAAAATGATATTAGAAATAAAGGAGAAAAACGAAATACCCACAAATATGAACATAGCTAACATTACTCTGTTATTAAAACCAGGAAAAGACCCAACATTCCCATCCAGTTACTGCCCAATCTCACTAATCAATGTAGATCTAAAAATAATCAGTAAAGCTCTGGCCAGAAGAATAGAGAAAATAACTCCTTTAATAATCCATCCAGATCAAACAGGTTTTATTAAAGGTAGACACTCTTCAACTAACACACGCAGATTAATTAACCTCATAGATTATTCTAACATACACAATCTGGAAACCATAATTATTTCTCTAGATGCAGAAAAAGCATTCGACCAGGTAAACTGGAAATTTCTATTTACAACATTAAATAAGTTTGGATTTGGATCGTCTTTCATTGACTGGATTAGGATATTGTATAAGAACCCACATGCATGTGTGAGGACCAATGATCAAACTTCTCCAAGCTTCAGTCTGCACAGAGGCACCAGACAGGGCTGTCCACTCTCCCCCTCACTTTTTGCCATCTTTATCGAACCTTTAGCAGCTGCCATTAGACAACAGGAAGAAATAAAAGGAATCCGTACCAGGAATATAGATCACAAAATAAATCTTTATGCTGATGGTGTATTACTTTTTCTCCAGAACTCACAAGCATCTCTCTACCAGACGATCACACTTATAAATAACTACTCCTGAATATTGGATTACTCCATTAACTGGACTAAGACCACAGCTCTGCCTATTAACTGTCACTTTCAAGGTGTGCCCAATATTACAATGCATTCAGGAAATATTAGATATCTAGGTATAAATATTTCACCCAGGTTGTCAACTAATAAAATTGAACTATGTTCAACTCTTGAAAACAACAGAGGATGATCTTCTGCGGTGGAAGCGATTACCCATTTCACTCATGGGGAGAGCTGCCACCATCAAAATGATGATTTTACCTGAAATTGACTATTTATTTTCCATGATACCCATCAAACCATCCTCTAGTTGGTTCAAGTCACTGGACTCACACGTATCTAAATTCCTTTGGGAAAACAAGCCATCTCGTATAAGTCTAAATACATTACAACAGACCAAAGGCAGGGGCGGTTTAGACCTTCCCAACTTTGGCCAATATTTCGTAGCCAATAAGCTGCAGTATATCTCCAAATGGCTCAAACCTAGTTATCTAGATGAGCCATGGCTAGATATAGAGCAAGCAATGTGTGATGATCTAGCAATCTCTGACTTACCATTCATTAGTTCAACCATTAAGCATCATAAATGTTATAAAAGTGTGAACATCAGCTCCACTCTGACAGCCTGGTGGGAATTTCTTAAAATAAACAAATGTTCACTCATTCCATGTAAGCAGACACCCATCTGGAGCAACCCTGACATCCTGCAAAATAAAAGAATTATAAACTTTTCTCAATGGAAGAACAAAGGAATAACACATTTAGAGAATATCATAGTGGATGGAAACTTTGTACCATTTGACACGCTCACTTCACAACATGGAATTAGCAGCACCAAATTTTTTGAATATCACCAAATCAAATCTATTGTAGGTAAGAAATATACCCCTAACCAGTTAAACCTGCAACTACCAATCAAGGTGGAAGAATTTTTGAACCTCCGCACCCCAAAGCTACTATCCAAAATATATAGGCTTAATGCTAAAACAGACAACTTAATCTACCTACCGACCTCAAAATGGGAGACAGATTTATCCAGTGATTTTGATCAAAACTCATGGTCACAAATATGTTCAAATACATTTAAAATGACTAAAAACTCGAATTTACGACTAATTCAGTTCAAAATTCTTCACAGAATTCATTATACAGGACAAAGGATGTTCAAGATGGGTCTCACACAGTCAAACATCTGCTCATAGTGCACAGATAACTCTGCTGATAACTACATACACGCCTTGTGGCAATGTGCACCTGTCCAGAGGTTTTGGCTTCAGGTATGTGAGGACCTGTCCACATGGCTCAGATGCAATATTCCAGCCCACCCCACACTGTGTTTACTAGGTGACCTGGGCCACACCAACATGGATACTAATACCTCACACATGGTCCTCACAGCTTTATGCATCACAAAGAAAACTACACTATATTGCCAAAAGTATTCGCTCACCCATCCAAATAATCAGAATCAGGTGTTCCAATCACTTCCATGGCCACAGGTGTATAAAAACAAGCACCTAGGCATGCAGACTGCTTTTACAAACATTTATGAAAGGATGGGTTGCTCTCAGGAACTCAGTGAATTCCAGCGTGGAACTGTGATAGGATGCCACCTGTGCAACAAATCCAGTCGTGAAATTTCCTCACTCCTAAATATTCCACAGTCAACTGTCAGCTGTATTATAAGAAAGTGGAAGTGTTTGGGAACGACAGCAACTCAGCCACGAAGTGGTATGCCACGTAAACTGACGGAGCGGGGTCAGCGGATGCTGAGGTGCATAGTGTGAAGAGGTCGCCAACTTTCTGCAGAGTCAATCGCTACAGACCTCCAAACTTCGTGTGGCCTTCAGATTAGCTCAAGAACCGTGCACAGAGAGCTTCATGGAATGGGTTTCCATGGACGAGCAGCTGCATCCAAGCCATTCATCACCAAGTGCAATGCAAAGCGCCAGATGCAGTGGTGTAAAGCACACTGCCACTGGACTCTAGAGCAGTGGAGGCGCGTTCTCTGGAGTGACGAATCGTGCTTCTTCATCTGGCAATCTGATGGACGGGTCTGAGTTTGGCGGTTGCCAGGAGAACGATACTTGTTGGACTGCATTGTGCCAAGTGTAAAGTTTGGTGGAGGGGGGATTATGGTGTGGGGTTGTTTTTCAGGAGCTGGGCTTGGCCCCTTAGTTCCAGTGAAAGGAATTGTGAATGCTTCAGCATACCAAGACATTTTGGACAATTCCATGCTCCCAACTTTGTGGGAACAGTTTGGAGCTGGCCCCTTCCTCTTCCAACATGACTGTGCACCAGTGCACAAAGCAAGGTCCATAAAGACATGGATGACAGAGTCTAATGCGGATGAACTTGACTGGCCTGCACAGAGTCCTGACCTCAACCCAATAGAACAGCTTTGGGATGAATCAGAGCGGAGACTGAGAGCCAGGCCTTCTCGTCCAACATCAGTGTGTGACCTCACAAATACGCTTCTGGAAGAATGGTCAAAAATGCGCCAGGGTGTCTGGGCTGGCCTGGACTTGCCGCTGCAGGGATGGGCGGGTGCGTGCCCCGCTGTCTGGCTAGTGCCTGGGAGTCCTGGGGTGGGGGTGTGTGTGTCTGTGTGTGTGAGTGTGTGCGTGTGTGTGTGTGTGTGTGCACGCATTTGTGTGTATGTGTGGTTGTGTGTGTGGGTGTGTCGGTGTGTGTTGGTGTGTGTGAACGAGTGCTCATGTGTGCATAAGAGTATGAATGACGGATTGTGTGTACAAGTCTGTGTGTGCTGGTGTGTGGGGGAGCTGATGGAGCAGGTGTGTGGGTGTGGATGTACATGTATGTTTGGTGAATGAGGGAGGGCTGTGGTGTGGTGGTGATGGGGGAGGGGGACTGCAGGTGTGCCTGGGGGGTTGTGGCCCCAGCAGGGGGTGGGGGGCGTCGCTGGGGGATCTCTCGGGGTGTGGTGGCGGGCTGTGGCTGTGGTGGCAATTGGGACCTGGGGCGGGGGTGCTGGTCGCTGGGTCTCGTGCTGCGGGGTGGCACTGTGCCGGTGAAGGCTGCATCCCTAGTGCGTGTAAGACTGGGGAGGTGTGGAGTGTGATGGGTCCCCGCGCCTGTTTGGGGGGCTTTGGGGGGGCTGGTCCCAGGTCTGTGCCCCCTCGACTGCATAGGATGATTGAGTGTGTGAGTGACCTCTGGGGGGGCGGCGGCCTTCTGGCTGCGGTCGCTGGGTGCCCGGGGTCTCTGGACTACCCCGCTCCTTGGCGGCCCCTGCCTGGGGACGGGTACTGGGGAACGGGGGTGCCGAATGTCGGCTGGCTCGTCTTCTGGGAGGAAACTTCCTCCCAGTCATACCATCCTCCAACCCCTCACCTCCCCACCCCCCTCACACAAAGCACATAGGGTCTTGGGGAGGGTGCACATCCCGAGGGGGTATGGCAGGGGGGGTCACTAAAATGGCCTCCCTCTGTGGTACCCTGGGGCAGCTAACTCCTCAATTTTAATTACACCCACCCACAACACACAGAAACACTAACACCATACATTCACTTTTGGGGGGCGGGCTGCGTGGCGCCTGGTGGGCGGTGCCATGCTTGTGGGTGAGGCTGCCTGTGTGGCGTTGCCCTCAGTGGTGCGCTGTTATGCTCCTCAATTTTAACCGCTTGCATACACACCTCACACTTCAAAACACTGATAGATGGGGAGGCGAGGGGGAGGGGGGTCTTCCCACACCCCTCTTTCCTGGATGCTGTCTGGGGCGGGGGGCCCTGGGGGAGGGGGGTTGGAACATTGGCTTGGGGCTCACCTGGCTGCATTGCTGGGGGGGTGCCACCCTCTGATTAATGATGTGTGCGCATGGGGATTGTGGTCGGGGGAGGCTGGGCAAGCCACTCTCTTGCCCGCCGCAGGTCATCTTGGGACCACGAAAGATGTGTGTGTGCGGGCATTGGGGTTGTCGTGGTTGCTGGCGGGGTGGTGGACCGCGGTGGGGTTCCTGGCGGCTGGTGTTGACGCTCTGGGCTGCGGTTGGTGCTAGGGCTGTGCTTGGGTGCCGCACCTCGGGGGGTGGGGGGGTAGCAGCACTCCAGATACGCGTGTCTGGTGCGTGCAGGTGGGTGGGAGGGGCTGTTGATGGGTGTGGGTACATGTGTGGGTATGTGTGTACATGTAGATGTGTACGTGTGGGCGTGCATGTGGGTAGGTGGGTGCATGGGCATGGGTGGAGGTGTTTGTGGGTGTGTGTGAATGGTCGGACATGTGGGATGGGTGGTGTGTATGTCTGGGAGTCAGTGGGTGTGTGCGCATATGCTTGTGTGGGTGAGCGGTGGGCTGGAGGGTGTGTGGGCTTTAGGGCTTCGGCTTGGTGGGACGGGGGGTTGGGCCTCCGGGGCGCTTGGCCGTGGCATCGGGGTGCACACTGGCCTGCAGTGGGTGACTGTCTGGGCCGGCCTGGCCACCCGGTGTGCTGGGTGGGACCCCTGCCCGGGGAGACGGGTGGCTCCTGGGCTTGTGGAGCTCAGGGACCGGCACCTCGGCTGCCCCTGGGTGGCCGGCCTGCTGTGGGGCCTCTGGCGGGGGTTCTCATCGACCATCTTGGGGCGGGCACACTGTTGCCTCTCGGGGGGGCGGGCTGGATCCCCCCTCTCTGTGGTGTCTGCTGGTTGGCCGGGCCTTGGGGCCCTCTTGGTTGGTCCCTGATCCTTGGAGGGAGTGTGGTTGCAGTTGCATGCCTGTGTTCTTCACCTCAGTCTGTTTGCCTTGTTCACTCTTTCACAGCAGATGAATGTGAACAACTGATGTTGTGTGGATTTGTTATTGGCATTATTTGTTATAGGTATTATTTGTGCGAACGTGGTATACGATATTTTGTTCGTGCTTTCTTTTCTTATATTCATCATTTCATAGGTCTTATGTATTTCATTGTTGTTGTTTTTTTTGTAGTTTTGTTTGTTTTGTTTTTTTTTCTCTCTCTTCTGCCCAGTTTACTCAGTTCTGGTTGTAGTTATTGTTACCATTATAATTGTCTCCATGGTTGTTACTGTTTGTATTGTTGATACTTTCTTGTGAGGGTCTTCGCCACCCTCTTCTCTCTTGTTCTCTCCCCTTCTTCTACCCCCCCATGTCAGGTCCGGCATCGAAATGTGGTTCAACAAAACTCATAATAAACACAGTAGAATATCAAAGGGCGCTACTTATACTTTATGAAGTTACCCTTGGCAAAGCAAATTTGTTCAGCACCAAAAGGAGCCAGACTACCATTCTGCTGTTAGGACGCTGGACTAGACAAGTAGAAAAAAAAAAAAAAGTAGTGTGAGATACTCCCTGATAAAATGTCCAAGTAAAAGAGGATACACAAGCAAAGGTGTCAGAAAAATGGGCAATGATGACTGGGAGTACAGTTGGTGTCGGCTGCTGCCTTATCAGTACAGACAGCTGCCTGTCAGCCAGCTGAGCCCATAAAAAGAAAAAAAAATTAAAACCAGAAGGAGTCAATTCTGAGCTAACACAGAAACATGGTTGGATTGTGAAAGGAGACTTGTTGACTCATCGACGCATGTATTTGCATGAGTGACCTTAAAGATGCCCTGCCATATGTATTTCATTACTTTTGTGGTGATGTCTGAAGTTTTACCATGGACAAGTTTCAAGCCATTCTCACGTGGTATAGAAAGCCTGCTTGAAGAGTTAGCTTGATTTTCATCAGTTTTCATCGATATTCAACATGCTAATCTGCTTGACTCTGATTGGCTAACAGCTACCCAATGAGAGCCTGGCTTTTCAGCTTCCTTTACCTTGTGCAACAAGTAGAGGAACTGGTGGAAACGAAAGTAAAACTTAACATGCTTTGAATGTCCAACTCCCGGCTTCTATGCCTGTCTTGTATGGAGGACCTTACACGGAATTTTCACACCTTCTAACCTGTATCCACTGGACCCCCTCCACTGCTCTATGGTCCCCCTAGGAATACTGGGCCCCATGAATTTGTCATGTTTACCCCTCCTTTATAGCACCCCAGGTTGCTGTGTACGAAAACTGTCACTAGACGAATTCTGTGGGCCTGGTCTCACCGTGGGAGTCTCACTAATGAGCTCAGGCGTGAGCACGTCACACTGACCAGCATTAATTGACCTAATTTCTTTGCTTATTTCTTTTCAGTGACAATAACAGATAGTGGAGGTAGAGGTTCAATTTCAAATACACTACATAACACAAACACCTATGGGCTTAAAATATTTTTAAAAAAATACAAGTAATTAAAGCTGCAAGCAGCATTGGGTGGGACATCACACTGGGCGTTCTACCTCCCGTGCATTCTGCCTCCAGTGCGTTCCGCCTCCTGTGACCATCAAAACTTAAGCTCCACTCACACCAGCTCCCTCCCTTTTTTTAATAAATTTTTTAAAAATATTTTTTCTGTATTGTTAAAATGTGGAGTGGAGAATTTGACAGTAAAGTTGCTTTGCATGTTTTTTAGGTATTTAAGTCAAAGTAGTGATCTCACTGTCTATTCATGGTGTTATACTACCATTTGGTGTTTTCATTGTATGCATTCCACAGAAAAGGAATTCAGCCAATCAGCTTTCAGACTCTGGCTGCCGGCCTCTGACCCTTCTCAAATTACGACACAGAGAATATTGAAAAGAATGACTCAGCAAAAAGACACAGAGAAATCCCTTCTGTGAAACAGGCAGCAATCCTGTCAAACAAACTGCGATTAATCCATAACCGTACATTCTGTCTCAAAAATTCTTGGACTGGAGGCTCATAGAGAGTCACCTGAAAGCATTAATATATAATATGTGTCATAAAAGTTTGAACTGAATAAGCAGTGATTGTCGAAAGAGATTGTCTTGTTAATTCTTTGATGTTAACTTCCTGTTTGAGTTAGGCCATGGGTGTGAGGGTGTGATTTATCAGGCTCAATGAGACCAACATTTTGGCATTGGTTTCATGTCTGTACGACATTCCTACTGGCCGCAAGGGGCAATTTTGTAGGTGTAGGTGGCGCTACAGAGCACATTTTGGCACCTAAAGGGTTAATTTTGATATTGTATGAAAGTGTTCACCTGACATGACATGTCTGCCAAATTTGGTGATCATGGCCTGCCCTCTCAGCTGACTCCCTAAAAATGGTTTTGTGTGGCAGGCAACTTTAAAAACACTGTGACAAATTAGATATGTATGTAACCACACAAAAAGAATATATAATTGTGTCTTACTCCAGAAATGATGCGCTGGGTCTCTCTGACACGCCTCATCTCAGGTGTGTCAAGAACAAAGGCGGCCTTGCCCTGGACCTGCTTACGGAAGCTGTCCGAGTACAGCACCTGAAGGAGAGGAGCATCTGTGAGTGACACACTTCAACACTGATCCAGACATACAGTAGCTGTTAGCATCCACAGCACAAAGGGTGTGGCAGGAAGTGGTGAGAGGGCACACACAGCTGCACACACACACTGAGCATTACTGAGACTTGAGACACATTAATTAGCAGGGAATGTTTAAGGCGATCAGGTGTCAAACAGGAAACAAGATGGGAATCCAGTCTTCAGTGGGAGGATGGAAAGGAAGCAGGATGGAGAGGAGTTCCAACAACAAAAGAGTTAGCAGTGATGATGTGCACAGACACACCACAGCTGATGGTATTTAAAACATGGAAAAAAGAGCGCAACTTGAAAATTAATACGATTAACTGGAGCCAGAGGACAAGTCGGTTAGAAGAGGGTTAAGATGGGGGGAGAAGGAGAACATTTCTTCATGAGAAAATGTTCTACAGGTCGTTCTGAAGGTACCGAGCTAATGTTTTCTTGGTTCTTCTTGACTCGTTCCATCTCTGGAGTGAACACTACAGGGGTTCCCTTGGCTGAACTGTCTTTATACAACACCTACAGGACAGAGGCACAGTCAGACACACTGAATCATAGACAGAGCACACACCTATAGGACTGTTTTCATAGACCTCACAAAGACAAAAGCAGCTTTCAGATTTCCTGAAAGACAGAATTATTGAATTTCCGGTTTAACTTGATATTTGTTGGGTATATTAAATGAGCAGTTGTCTGAGAAACTGGTCCTATAGAGTGGATCGTCCTGGGCGCTCCAGTTGAACAGCCAGGATCTCTGTTGTGATGTGAAAACAAAACACTTGTCACGCTTCAGCAGGAGGTTTAGCTTGCCGTTTGCTGTAAAATGGAAATTAACAGAGCAGCACGCAGTAGCTATATGGGAAGAAAGCTGGGCCGCGGGTTAGGGTGTATAGGGAGTGGAGAAGTTCACAGGCAAGAAAAAGGACAGGGTGTCGCTGAGCTTGAGGGTCAGATGATGGAACATTAAGATGATTTCAAAGGTTGGAGGGAGGAGACATGCGTGGATGGAGACAGTGGTGGTAATAGCAGGGCTGGAGCTCTTTGTCTGGGATGAGGATGATGAATGAAAGATGAAATGGAGGAGGACTAACACCACATGGACATTATGGATGTTCACTCTACAACGGTTAAGGGCACACGTGGTTTGAGTTCTGTTCCACTACCGAGCTGATGTTCTTCTGGGTTTGTTTGACCCGCTTCACCTCAGGGAGGTCTGGTATAGCCGTGCCTTGACCCATTGTGTCCTTGTATTTTATCTATCCAACAGGTGGGTTAGGTTTTAAAGTAGAGAAAAAAAAATCAGTCAGAGACAATTAGACAGAAATGTATAACACAGCACAGCAACAAAAAAAAGGGAAAATCACAATAAGGACAAGAAACAATATTAAACACGTTTTTCCTGAGAAATGAAGAAGCATGTAGAGTATGTTAGATGAGTGACTTTGATGTGACATTAAATGGACTTGTACAGACACAAAGGTTGTTATGACTGTGCTCGTGTCAGATGGGACTGGGGTCATGGAATGTAAAGAACTGGAGGGTACAGGGTCATTCTGTAGAGTACCGTGCTAATGTTTTGCTGATTGCGTTTAACTCGCTCCATCTCTGGGGTTTCTGATACTGACGTGCCTTGTCCCACTTCTTCTTTGTATTGACACTTGGGATGAGACAGCACAAAAATGACAAATATGTTGAAAAAAAAACTTCTAATAAAAGTTAGTTTTAAATTGAGGAGGGGTCAAAATGGAAGAAAAAAGTCCAGGAAGAAATATAAAAAAAAAACTTGCACACTAATTATTTAGGACGAAATGGAGTCAGGGTCAACCAATGATCAGCTGAATATCTAAAACTATAAAAGAGCATTTTTACAATATTGCTTTTTTTAAAATCCAATAACCTAAATTAATTTTAAAATGTGCTATTTTGGCGCTAATGTTTCCTTCCATCCATCTATAATGATGACTCTACATGATTAAGAGTCTGGTTTAGACCAGCTCTAAATGTAAAGTGTCATGAGATAATTTTTGTCATGATGTGGTGGCACTATATAAATAAAATTTGATTTGATGACACTAAGCAGCTTTTCTTTCTGCACCACATTTATCCTGTTTGCAATATTAGGCACTGTTTTCAACCCAGTGCCTAATACTGAATATTGGTGATTAGATAACTAATATTAACAAATATAATATTAAGTTGTTTAATTTAATTCAAGGAAAAGAAAACCCAGACCTACATTTGATAAACCAGGCTATACTGGAACATAATGGTGTGGTTCTATGTAGTTATTTAGGGAGAACAAACTGATTCTTAGAGGGTCCACAAGTTTAACCAACTCTGCACCAGTGCCAGTACCAGCCCAGAATGGGATATTATTTGTATTTTTACTTCACTGAGTGTCTGTTATTTTGTTTGCTTATCTAAATATATTTTCCGCCATGAAAAATACTGCGGAAAGAAGTTATCTTTTAAGTAAACATGCTTCAAGGCATTTCAGTTAAGTTTTGTGTTATAATTCGTATCATTCTAGATTTTGACCCAATTTAGAAAATATTTATCAAACTGTATTTTGGTTCCAAATATTAGCTAGAGACTTCTTCAGCACTAATAATCAGTATTGGACCTGAAAAAAACACAAAAAAACATATCGGTTGACCCCTAAAATGGAGGGAAATTATATTTAAATAATAAAGTCATCAACCAAAACTAGTAAAAAAAAAAAAAAAGTGTGGTTTATGAAACTTAGTGAGCGTGGAGGAGGGTAAATCAGGGCTAAAACCGTGGGAGGTAAGGTCTTAGATTTCAGAAGGGGTTGATTATAAAGGGAGGGCAGAGGAGGGTTGGGGTCAAGCAGTCCTGTTCCTCTACCAAGCTGATATTCTTCTGGGTTTCTCGGACTCGCTTCACTTCTGGGAGATCTGGTATGGCTGTGCCTTGACCCACAGATTCCTTGTAATGTATCTGAACATTGTATGATGCAGATGCAGAATCAGACAAACAGACAAAAACACATTATAACAGTACATACACTGGAACAGATGACAATAAATTCTGACTTCTACATGTTGTAGTTAGGTGTGTTGGCTGTGAAATACAGTTGAACTCATTTAAAAATGGAAGGTACTTAGTTTGCTTCACTACAGATGCAGAAGGAAAGGCTTATTACAAAATGAAAAAAATCTCAAAAGCTGATTAAACAGTGAGAGCATGTTATTTCATAAAGGAAGGAAAAGAAGATAAATACACAGAATGGCCAAACGTATGTGGATGATTCTTCAGCTTTCAACTAACACAAACTCTGTTATGGTTTAAAAAAAACAAAAACAAAAAAAAAACCCATATATATATATATATATATATATATATATATATATATATATATATATATATAATACGAGGCTTACACTGTCGGGGGCTGACAGCAAGGGTATATCCATGAAATCCCCTCAATCCTCTGCTATATATAAATCTATCCACAATAACTGTTCGACAATTGATTTGAACTCAATTTGAGCTACATCAGCCTGATAGTGGCAGAATAATGGTCAGAGAACCAATTTCCCCACAAAACTCTACTTAGTGAGTGAAAATGACACCATATGAACTGTGAATGGTAGCGAGAAAAACGGACAATCAATATGAACCAAATTTTATCGGAATTGGACTATTATTGCTTGATTTATGTCCAAAAAACTGATTTTCAACAAAAGCGACCCCATTAAAACTCAATTTCAGTGATCTAATAAACATCTAAAAAAAGTTAATTAAATTGAAAATGCACTGAATTTGCATCTCCCATTTCTTCAATAAACCTAAGGGTTTGGTTCTGATTTTTACACTATACAACATCAAGTATCTGTGAAATTGCATCACATTGTCCAAAGTCAGGAGAATATATCATCATGCACCATTTGGGACAACTATGAAAATGAGAGACTATTAAGTTGTTTGTGGAAGGCCATAAAATAAATGAAAAGAGAAAAATAGTCTGAATTTAAAAGTCAGTTTGACAAGCACAAAGGCATAATAAGGCTAACTTGTCCTAGATTGTGCCCAAACACACTGACTGACAAGTTTTATGTCTTTTATTTTATGTCAAACAGAAAAATTATGATAAAACTAATAATCTACATACTTTTGAGTATTTTGTGTATTGTGCAAACAAACTACAGACAGCAGGAGGCTGACCTCACACTGTTTTGCTTGTGCTGGTGGGCTGCCGTATTATGAGGTAGGTCCTTTACTACCTGTGCTTGTTAAAGGGGCTTGAACTGGTTAGTTCTAATGGAGAGGTGAGGAAAGGAAAGTAGGGAAAATATGAGGAAAATCCTACTGCTGAGAAATTCATATTTACACCAGCCACTTTAACAAGAATAAGTAAAAGGTAATACAGTGAACCTCATAAGATGGCAGCCTGTTGGAACGAGAGACATGGCATGACAACTTCACACTCTTGATTAAAAAAAACTTTACTGAAATGGGATTTTGGCAGCTATTTAAAGTGGTATAATTAGTTAAATAAATAAAGGAAGTCGGAGGGGTGAGATAAGTCTGATTATGCGCTAGTTCACTGGAGGAGGAGGGAGTATGGAGGGAAGACTGAGGAGGAGATGAAGGAGGGCAGGGTCACTCTGTAGAGTACCGTGCTAAGGTTCTGCTGGTTGCGTTTAACTCTCTCCATCTCTGGGGTTTCAGGCAAAGATGTTCCTCCGCCCAAATCCCCTTTGTACTGAAGCTTAATGTGAAGAACAGCAGGTGATGGTTAGCCTGACTGTACCTGACTGACAATGTATTTGACTGTGTTCAACTGTGAGCCATCGAAAAAGACATAAATACAAATTAACATTTACATGAAAAGATGACATACAGTATAGAAAACCTTCCTGAGACCCAGCAATGCATTTTTTATTTTGTATGAGTTTCACAGCTTTATTTAAAGACCCAGTGCTACTTTTGTGGCAGTTCCTAAATGACTTTTTTTTTATATTTAACCTTTCTGAAGTGATTTATTACCATTTATTGAAATATTATCTTCTTTATTTTGCATTTTTCAGTGAAAATCAGGTATTTTCCAATATTTAATTCACTGATCATGTAGATGTTCATAAAAGCTCAGATTAAAGATGAGGATTATTATATCAGAAACAGAGAAAAATGAAGAAGAAGTGACTTTTTAAGCAAATCTATCATTAACTGGACATAAAACAAGTGTTTCCATTCACTGTCATTTATTAAACTCCATGGGTTTTACTGGTGAATCAATGTTGTAGAAGATGACAGTGTTTCCACAGTAACTACAGAGCCTCTGAATGTCCAAATGGGTCACATGTGATGACTATGACAAGATGACAAACTGCATTTTCCACCAATTAGTTACATGTATTGATAGGATTTGTGGATCAACAGGTATTAAAAATTTTAGATCAGTAGGTAATTTTGATCGATGGTGGATTTTTGGGTCTATATGGGTTAAAAAGAACAAAAAACACTTACCAAGCACGGGTCTACATACTTGCTATAATTGTGTGTATATTTACAAGTTATGTGTGTATATAAAGAAAATGTAAATAAATATATTGTTTAAAAAAAAAAAAAAAAACGCTCACCACTGCAAAGAATATTCCATTAAAAAATGTATGTACTGTTGCATTACGCTGTTTACTATTATTTCATGTAAAAAAGCCAAAACTTTCCTGGGTCTCAGGAGGATACACAAAATATTACACACACACACACACACACACACACACACACACACACACACACAAGCTCTGCACTCATGTACAAATGTTACACTAGAAAACATATGGGTTAGTTACATATTAAATCATATCTGGTGGTGTCAAATAAATATGGGCTGCATATCAGGGTTTGTTAAAGATGAGGGGAAATAGACCACATGAAACAATTCAAAAAAAGACATTAAAGAAAAAAAAAATAGTGGTATTAGAAACTGTTAAGACAAATATATTTTGGAGTAGATACCAAGCTGAAATTCTTTGTATTCTCTTTAACGCGAAGGATTTCGGGCGTGTCCGTTACAGCAGACACTTTGCCCTTAATGTTTTTAAGGTCAGTCTGGTACTGAAGCTACAGGGAGAAAACACAGGCGCAATTAAAATGTTTCATTAAAATAAAGAAGTAGAAAAGAAGACAAAGCACAAGAAAATGTCACAGAAGAAAACAACTGGTCGTTAGAAAAAAAAAAAAAATCAAGTATTTTCACTTGATTAAAACACTGTATAACGACAGTATCAGACACAGTAATATTTTCTAGCAGACATGGAGACATACACAGAACCACCAAACACCAGCAGAACCTCTGACTTGATACAAAGATCCTGTTCACTACTTACGGTGCTGAAGTTCTTCTGGTTCTCACGGACCCTCTGCATCTCTGGAGTGTCCAGTACTGGCACATAGTGAGACATGGTTTTCTCAGCCTCCTCCTTGTACTTTTTCTGATGGACAGAAAAAAATACATGCACAAATGGCGTGAATGGTGTTTGTGACGGATTTTTTAGAGATCTGTGACACATGATTGGTTGAGTCCATTAATGTACCTGGCTGACGATGTTCCTCATCTGCTGAGCGTGGATGATATCTGGGGTGTCGATGACAGTGGTGTAGCTGGCCCTGTCCATCTCAGCGGTCTGCTTGTACTTAGTCTAAACATCACAAAACTGTCATTTAATACAAATCCACAGAGGAAAATATTGCACAATATATCTATGGATATACTGGTAATGTGAAATATTAAGGTCAGTGTTGTAAGTATTAGTTTTAAAGCTCTTGAAAGTTCATATAAGATGCTGTGAAACAGTTCATTCCTGTTTTAAGTGGGCGTAGTCAGAAGGGTTGAGAACACTTAACATTCTGTATTATTCATTGGTCTTACCTTATTTAAGCTACTGTTTGGAGGTATGGGGAAATACACATGCAAGTTCATTACAAAGACTTTTTATACTGCAAAAAGGAGCAATAAGAATTGCTCAAAATGTTGGTTTTCGTGAACACACGAATCCACTATTTTTACAATCTAAAACCTTAAAATTCATTGACCTTGTGGAGTTCAAAACTATTCAAATAATGAATAAAGCAAAGAATAACTTACTACTGGGCAATAAACAAAAAATGTTTTTTGAAAGAGAGGGAGGCTACGATTTAAGGGGAAAGTTAAATTTAAACATTCATAAAGTACGCACTACGTTAAAAAGTTTCTGTACAGGGTGAGTCAGAAAAAACACTCTTTTCATTTAAAGAAATTGTACCACTGAAATGGAAATGCTTATTTTTCTTCTGATTATACAGTCATATTGATGTGGTTATTGAGCATGTCTGGCGATTGAATCATTGATTTATGGCATAGCATAACAGAGGGAATGTCAATTGTTTATTGTGCACCGAAATATCTGCCAACACAGTTTATGCCACCGTGAATGAAATTGAAATTGTCAACCATTACGGCATGTTTACTCGCCATCAAAATGTTTTGTCTCAACGAAGTCGTCCGGCACGACCTTCAACCTGGCTACCATTCAGATTGATGCAAATCTGTGCTCGTTGTCACATCTCTAACACAGCTCTTCTCGCCATTTGTGTTCGTCGTAGGGCTTGGATTTCAGCCGTGATGCGATTTCGGAGTTCCTGAAGAGTTTGTGAAACAGTCTGATACACACGGTTTTTAAGATACCCCCACAAGAAAAAATCAAGGGGGGTCAAGTCCGGGGATCTAGGTGGCCACTCTCTCTCCTGACCCAAACAGACAACTCGATGAGGAAATAATACCTGCAATCGCTGTGGTCTTGCCATGATGAAAACTCCCTGGGCACTGTCATGTAGGCCTATGTCCTGAGTGTGAAAGCAAAGCCCCGACTCCTGTAATTGTTGTCAATTTCAAGTTTGTTCACTGTGGCATACATTGTGTTGGCAGGTATTTCAGTGCCCAATAAACAATGGACCTTCTCTCTCTTATGCAATGCAATAAATCTATGACTACATCACCAGACATGCTCAATAACCACATCAATATGACTGTATGGTCAAAAGAAAAATCAGTGTTTCCGTTTTAGCAGTACAATTTCTTTAAATGGAAAGAGCGTTTTTTCTGACTCACCCTGTATTACCGTCTGTGGAGTAAAATTGTGTGAGGAGATAAAACAAATATCAAACATAATTCAGTTTTAAAAAAGATATAAAGAATTGATTCTTGTGAGATAGAGTATTTAATAATGACAAGGAGGGCTGTTTGTTTATGGATAATGTTGTATTGATAAATATGCTGATGAAAAAGATCAACAGATTTATGTATTTATTTTTTTAACCAGTGACCAATATTATTTTGTCAGAATTATCACTTGTTTTATGTTCCTACGTTTTTTTTTGGTTTTTTTTTACCTCCTCCAGACCTGATATGTGTTGCAAGATCGCACCAGAGTTTATTACTCAAACCTCAAAGTCAATCGACTCCTGACCTTTGTGGCTTTAAACAGTCATGTTAATGTCAGAAGATATGTGGCTTCTGAAAACTGGGTCCAGTATTTATTTGGGTGCTGTTAGCCTCCTAAAGGGGTGGAAAAAACATGTGACACTGAAAAAGAAAATCATTCTTGAGTTAATCTACTTGTTCTTAAGGGGCTTCAAATAACTGTGCTTTTTGCAGTTATCAAAAGTAAAGTGAAATAAATATTCTAATTAAGGTAACTGAAGACTTTTAATAAACTAATTGTACAAAGGATTTTTCTTCCTTGCAATGATAATAAAGCAAGTCAGGGAATTGAACCACCAACCCTGTGGCTTGTGGACCACCCAATGAACAGTATGTGTTGTCAACGTTGATAAAGCATTAATTAAAAATCAATATACGTAAATATAATGCTTTAGCAGTAATTGTTAATATGTGCATGGTTAACTGTATTCATGTGTAAGTATGTGTTACACTGACTAAAGCAGGGATGGCAAACATACACCGGCCCACCAGAGGCTCCAATCCGGCCAGTGGGATGAATTTGTTAAATGCAAAAATTACAGAGAAATTAACAATCAAGGATCATTTTAGTTCAGGAGCCAAATAAAGACCAATAAGAGCTCAAGTGGGTCAGACGAGTAAAATATCATAATTATCTGTAACTAATGACAACTCCAAACTTTTATCTTGTAAAACCAAAAAAAAACAAAAAAAAAAAACCTGAAATGTTTTAAGAGAAGTGCAATTTTAACAATATTCTGCCTTTACTAAATGTTTTGTGTATTTGTAGATCCACTGAGATCTGTAAGTTGTAATGCACATGTGTAAATGATAAACTGAGGCATAATATTGTTAAAATTGTACTTATTTTTCTTGAGAAATTTTGGGTTGTTCATGGTTATTAATGTTATTCACATTTTTTTAAAGGATAGTCTGCAGTTTTTCATAATACAATTTTACATGTTTCACTCTAAAATACAAAGCAAAATTTGGGGTGTTCATTATTTAAAGGTTATTATGTTATTGTTTTACTGGTTCGACCCATTTCAGATCATACTGGGCTGAATGTGGCCCCTGAATTAGACTAATTTTGACACCCCTGGACTAAAGAAACAACAGCTTAGTAAAGGTTTTTATAATAATGCTTAATACAAGGACCTCAATATAAAACATTCGCGGACACATCAAAAGGATTTTGACCTGGCTGAGGATATCTGTGGCATTCCTGGCTCTCATGAAGTCTGGGGTGTCTGTAGCCAAAGCCAACATTCCTTTGCCCTTGATCTCCTGCTCCAGTGCTTTCTTGTACTCTCTCTGCAAACATGACAGGTCGTAAAACATTACTTACAAAAGCAACACATTTGTGTGAAGGAGAAATGAGAGAAAGATTACAGATTTTCTACTCATTTATTGTGGAGGGCTGCAAAACCAAAAAAAAACCACAAAAAAAAAACCTGGGGAAAGGATACATTTAAGAAGGTTAGCAGAAGTCAAGGTTATTGGTTTTTTTTTTTTAATATATTTTTTTTAGATTAAATTGTAAAAAATTTAAAAATGTAAAAAACATCTCCATTCAAAACTGAAAAATAAAACTGGAGTAGTTAAAAATATGTTACAGTGAAATTAGTCATTTTTAACAAAACTATACATCCTTTTAAATTTCCATCAGTTCAGTTACATTAATAGAAAATCTTGACTGCTTTATACAATCCTTTTATAGTACACTGCTCAGAAAAATAGTCTCCAGTCAACCTCAAAAGACCATATCTGGACATAAAAGTGAATATCTGTACAGTTTTGACCAGGGATGGGAATTGAGAAACGGTTCTTTTCGAGAACTGGATCCCAGTAGCTCGATTCCTTGGAATCGTTTACCTGCCTGCTTAATGATTCTGCTTATTGATTCCTTCTTCGTTGCGCATACGCGATGACGTCACATGTACGCTGTATTGTTTTGGTCAGAACGTAGCCAACATGATGATGAGGCAGAAATGGTCTAAAAAGACAACACCAGGTCCACTTATAACACTTGCAAAGCTTCCATTTTTTCAAAAGGGTGGAATCCCTCCAATATGTTCAAACATTTGTCCACACGGCATGTGATTCATTTACATTTACATTTATGTCCCGTATTTGATATGCTACTTAGCGACACTTGTGAATGTAGTGGCAGAGTGAACACTGGACCCAGTTCCGGTTCCGGTGTGGGCAACAAACGTTGTGTCCTCTCAAATACAATTTTCTGAAGGTAGGGGAAAGGAATGAGGTGCACAACAATGGGCGACGAGACGAACCGAGTCGAACTGGTTTCATGTAGTGGACATGCGGCAATAGAGGAATTAGTAAAGCGTCTTAAGTTTCACTTTCACAGCATCGCCCCCCCCAAACTGGGCCTGGTGTCATCTGTTATTATTATTTGTGCATACTGTATATGTTATATTTTCTGTCCAGAGATGGAAATATAAAAGACAGTTAATGCAAACACACCCTTTTGTACTCTTTTATTCCTTCACCTAATGAGAATCGATAAGAGAATTGATAAGGAATCGGATCAATAAGCAAAATCGATAATGGAATCGATATCATTAAATTCTGATCGATTCCCATCCCTAGTTTTGACACTAATTGTACCTTTATTTTGCCTGTTTTTTTTTTTGGTTTTTTTAGCATATTTTCTAAAATTTAAATAGAAAAAAGTATGTTGGGTAAAATCCTACAAACATAAACTATTACACGTTAATTCATAGCACTTTTGAGGTTTACTTTTGGATTATTTGATCAAGATCAAATGATTTATAATCAGAGGGAAATCAACCAGCAAAATTGGTCAAAACTATGCTTGTGTTTCAGATTTGTCAATGTCAGGTAAGGGAGAGTGCTGGAACATTAGTGATGTCATCAAGCAGGGACAGGAGTCAGAGTGAAACCTAGCAGCGGCTCCTTTTAGTGGGATGGAGAGGAAGCTTGTTAGGAGGGGACAAGATTCAGCAGATGATGCACCAAAGAGCAGAGATGGTAGGACGGAACTCAGATGAAGAGTGTACGGCGTCTTCCATCACCCCTCATCGGTCATACCTCACACAGGATCTGAGTGGCATTCCTTGCTCTCAAAAGCTCCGGAGTTTCCTCCAGTACAGTTAGCCCTTTACCCTTCACTCCCTCCTCTAGATCCCTCCTGTACTCTCTCTACAGGACGGAAAAAGAACAGAGAGACTGCAGAGAAGGGCACACAGGCAGGCCAGGCCAAGGCATATACACAAACAGTACAGTGGTCAAGCTCAAAGTCAGCAGATCTCCCATAAAAAAAAAAAAAAAAAAAAAAAACACTTAAAAGGCTCAGAGTTTAGCCTGTTCGGTTGTACAGATGCATTTTCACACAGCCAGTGGAGACATGTGTGACTTTGGCAAGTGCCCTGCTAAAAGACAAGGTGAATCACATCTTAACACAATTAACAATACAATTTATGTCACCTTTTTATCTTCAAACAGTCAAATAATTGCATGCATACGTGCATCCTTTATGGCAGAATGCCGTTAGTCGTCTGAGAGATGAAGGGTCAGCTGTGAATGAAGAGTTTACAACACTTTATTTCAACTCCCTCTGTTTACCATCTGTAAATAGCATATATGGTACACTTAAAATGGGCCACTGGGGATGATTCCAAAAAGCCCTGGAACCATAGTGCCCGTTCACATGACCATAAAAATCTGAAAACTGGAAGAAACCCGATAATTGCCATAATCAGATGCGACATGTTTACATGCACTTCAGAAATGCGATAGTCAAAAAACCCTGGTTTACATGTTTTGGTCCAATATTTGATTTCTTTCGGAGTATGTACATAAGTTATGACGTATAACATACACTTCCTGTCATTTTGAAAACATTCTTGTCTTGTTGACCATGGCAATGCCTACAATGCCAGTGTTAGCTGTCCTAACGTGGGAGTTAATGAGACCACAAAATAGGTCAGACATTTTAGACATGTATAAATGATAAACTGAGGCATAATATTGTAAAAACTGCACTTATTTTTCTTAAGAAATATCTTTTTTGTTCAGGTTATTCACATCTTTCTTTTTTTTTGGATAGTTTGTAAATGTAATTATTTTCAGAATTTGATGTTATTACCTCTGCCAAGGAGGTTATGTTTTTGCCAGCGTTGATTTGTTTGTTTGTTTGTCTGTCTGTCTGTGTGCAAGATAACTCAAAATGTTATGGACGGAAAATTTCAGGAAATGTTGATACTGGCACAAGGGACAAACGATAAAATTTTGGTGGTGATCGGAGGGGGTGGGGGGGGGGGGCATGCGACTGATCTGCCTTGGCGGAGGTCTGCGCTCTCCGAGTGCTTTTGTAGTTTTTTGGGTTTTTGCACTAAAACATAGAGAAAATTTTGGAGCTATATGCTATTATGCTTTTTAGGCCTGTAACGGTACACAAAATTTTCAGTTCGGTTCGTTTTTGGTTTTGAAAGCCACGGTTCGGTTTTTTTCGGTTCAGTACAGGAAGAAAGAAAACCCCTCAAAATGTCTTTAATGCATTTATGAATTTTTGAACATTTTTCCCAACATTTTTGGAGACAATGGAATATAGAAAAAACAGGAATAATATATTTCTGATGCTATAAATCAAATAGAAAATAAAATAGATAAAATATTGCTAAATGTATTTTAAACATTAGTATTGCACTTTCCCCTGAAAGGTAGTTTTGCCCAAACAACAAAAATCTAAACAAAGTTTTGTCAGTTCACATTCTGCATAAAAATAGAAAAATTCCACGTGAAGTGCAATATTAACAAGAGGACAAAGTCATATTCTCTTTTAAATGTAGCTACAGAGCTACATTGACAACAAAATTAACCAAATTATTTATTTTAGGATAGTGAACAAACTGTTTAGGCCACTTTGTTTACTTGTGTGTGTCTGTGTGCAGGGTGTGATACGTCAGAAACACGGGGGGGGGGGGTTGTCGGAGCCGAGGGGGGATGCGGTCCATAACTAACGTAACTAACGCTGGCGTGAAACAAAAGTGAAACTTTACATACTTTACATGTTGTACAGCGTGCGTGTGTGTGTGTATGTGAGAGAGAGAGAGAGAGAGAGAGACAGACAGACAGACAGAGCTAGTGTGTTTCACAACTACCGTAGTTTATAGGGGCCAAACAGCGTTCGTCTTATTAACGTCTCTTTCGTCGTTATTGTCTTTCACCGGGACCTGCTGTGATTCCAAATGGGACTGTAATGATGGTGGAGGGTCTTCAGTCTCTTCCTTCCAGGTTCACATCATATTTGTTGTTTTTTTTAACCTTATATCAGCTGCTATTTCATATTTCGGGTCGTTGTGCACTAGTTCCATATGTCCGTGTAAAACTTGCGCGGATTTAAAGTTCCACATCAAACAATGTCTTTCGTTCCTTTTTCTGTTTCTCAACATACTGTGCCGTTTCGGTACAGCTGTGTACCAAACTGAACAGGTGCGTACTAAAACGGTTTGGTTCGGTACGTGTACCGTTACAGGCCGAACGCTTTTATTTTACTGGTTTGGTCCACTTCAGATCAAATTGGGCTGAATGTGGTTCATGAACTAAAATGAGTTTGACACCATTGATTTAGAGTGAACTTTTCAGACCGAGTCATTCTGGTCTGTTCTGTTTTATTGGTCCTTCTAAAAAGTGACTGCGTCTTTATCTCCAGATGGGTCACCATTTTTAAAATTTTCCTCTGTTACAATTTCAGGTTTAATAGACAACTTTTATGTCTGCCAGTTTCTATTCATTTTCTCACATTTTCTTCCTGATAGACAGCTCTAGTGAAGTGGTAGTTCATAGGTTGCAATAAGAAACCTGTAAAATGCCTTTAATTCACTTAATAAGTAAATAAATTATCTCTCTACTGAACCATTATGCTACAAAATGGAACGCAAACAAATAATAAAAGAAAAAACATGCAGTTTTTGCATAGACCAAGACAATGCTGTGCTGTATATTTTCTGAAACACCTTAACTTACCTCATTTGGTAACAACTTTTATTGTAGCACTACTCTATGTTAATACAATGGCATTTTTCTTTGAATTTGAACATTATGTAAGTATAATACATAACATAAGGCTAATTATTCCTTGATATTTTAATGTGTAAGCATTAAATATTGCACCTTTAATGTAGGTGCAAACTCATTAGGAGCTTTTGAGGTGTTTAGGAGTCAATTTAATTACAGTATAAATATAACCATTTGTAGCTACAGTGCAGTGTGTTACAACCCACACATTGAATGATTACCAACTGTCTGTAAATGGTAAATAGAGGGAAAGGTCTGTAGATGCAAACAACTACTCTACTAAAAGTCACACACTGGATAGAAAGAAGGAACTCAGGTGAACACTGTATTGTTAATATTTTAAGCATGGGGGGTGAAACATGCAAATGAGCTAAAACTAAACTGTGGGGGGTGAAACCTACTTGAGGGTGAAAAGGAAGGAAACACGTGTGGAATTTAAACAAAGAAAGGTGGTAAAAATGTGAAAGGGGGCGTGGTTGTGATGTCATCTTAGTATGTTGATAAAGCATGGGGGAGATGGGGCAATAATTTGATCCTTTAGTTACCTCACTGGCTATTCTGGTGGCGTGTCTGACATGTATCATGGCAGGGGTGACCTCCAAGCCTGAGAGGTTTTTGCCCCTCATGTACTCCTCAAAGTCCTTCTTATAGTCTTTCTATTGGCCGCAAAGATAAGACAGGGGACAGACAGAGCTCAGATAACCACATGCAAGCAGAGCTGGATCACAGTGCAGTTACCTTAATGCAGATGACACCACCATGTCTATTTCTGTTGTCTTTTCACAGAATGAATTTAACCCATAAAGACCCAGTGCAGCTGTAAAATGAATTTCTCTCTCTATTTAACCCTTTTTCAGTGATTTATCCCCATTTATTATAATATTATCTTCTGTAATGTAGAATTTTTTGAGCGAAAATCAGGTATTTTCCTATATTTGATTCCTTGATCGTGTAAATGTTCATTAAAGAACAGAGTAAATTCAGAGGTTATTACATCAAAACAGAGAAAACTGCAGAAAAAATGACTTTATAAGCAAATCTATAATTAATTGAACATAAAACAAGTGTCTCCATCCACTGTCATTGATCCAACTCCATGGGTTTTACTGGTGAATCAATATTGCAGAAGAAGATGGTGTTTCCACGGTAACTAGGGAGCCTCTGAACATCCAAATGGGTCATATCTGATGACTGTGAAAAGAAAATACTTGAAATATTTTAACATCTTGGCAGGTTTAGTGGTTCAGAATTTTTACACATTTTAGATCATTAGAAGATTTTGGTCACCATTAGCTGTTTGAGTCTTTGTGGGTTTAACTGCAATTCACAATGTATGAAGTGTCTAAGACCAGAGAAGGTAAAAAAAAAAAGTACTAATAGCACATTGAAAAAATAAGTAAAAGTTCTGTACATCATCATGTATCATGTATGATGCAATTTACTATATATGTTCCAGGTACGGCAACAAAGTTATTTTAATTTAGCTTAAGATGGACTCAGATTTTCTATATCCATCCTACAATGGAAACACTTAATCCCCCAGTTCATCAAAATCATTCAGTATCAGTACATTTGCAGAAACTCACAGCTGTTAAAATTCAACTCGTGACAAATAATAAATATAATAATAGAATTATTACAAATCAACGCCTTTGAGTCTGTCAGTATTTCAGCGTCACACCCCCAGGCTTCATATCAAAGTAACTGAATTCACACTTTACCTTTGTAATCATTAAGGAATATTAGACTTTTTGAACATACAATGGACGCACCAACTCATAAAGTGCTGGCTAAGTCAAACTTTTACACACTTTACACTGCCTTCTCCCAGTGTGGAGAAAGCACCGGCCTTTAAAACAGCCAACTTATCACCTGTTTCCATTATCATTATCACAGTAATGTAACCAAAAGTAAAATGATTGAATAAACTCAAAGGCACTGTAAAGTACAAAAAAAACCAAAAAAAAAACAAGCAGAAGCACGTTTTCATTTAACCACAGGCAACATAATACAGGTTAATAGAAGCTTTGAGGAGTCTTTTGAAGATTGTCTAGCTTCAGAGAGGCTTGTAAAGAAAGGGACTTTTGTGCATTTTGAAGCGTTTGAGCTACATGTTGAGGGATTTACCTGGCTCTGCATATGCTGGGCCTCCTTGGCAGTAACATATGTCGGGGTCTCAAAGTCCAGCATGGCCTTTCCTTTCTCCTTCTCATACTTCTCCTTGTACTTCACCTGGACAAGCCATACAAGTCCAATGTCAGGTGCATTCATTGGACAGGTAGAAAACATCACTATGTGGACTAAAACAAAACTACAGGTATTAGAACAAACCAAGAACTAAGAACAAATTCTAAAAAAAACACTCTTGTACAGATTTTTTTTTAATATATAAGACTACACAAGGATTAATAGCATTATAAATATATGTACTCTTACCTTAAAGGAGTGATATTTTACTTTTTAAAATGGAATTATGCATTTTAAAACATTTCTCTGTGGTCTCCATAAACTGTAAATGCTATGCTTGGGTCTGAATTCTTCATTAATTCAACTCCACACATCCATCTTCAACCCTATTTCTGAGTAATGACACCAGAAAGATCGTTTTGGGCACTGGCTCTTAAAATGCACATGAGCCACTTCATACCCCACCCCCTCCAGGTTGTTGGCTGTGCTGCTCTGTCCTGTTCAACCAACAACTTTTAGGTAATTTGCTCGAAGTTTGAACATATTTTCAGCACTACAACTGCTGCTGCTGATAAACAATTATGTCGTACTTGGAGAAATGTTTCTTGGAAGTCTTGACCTTACCTGTGCAAATGTTGTGATGTAACTAGTTATAAATGTAACAAATTACACAGGATTTAAAATTGGTTGTAGAAATCCACTCGATTTTAGCCAAAATGAATATAAAGATAGCGTTGTAGCACCTGGAGGGTTCAAGTCAAACCTTTTGAACTATTAGGGTCCCCAAATACACAAATAAATGTACCAAAGACTAATAAAAGTGGGTTTAGCAAAATATGACCCCTTTAAAAGACATTTGTAATAGGCTCATTAATAATGTTTAGAAAAAAGTCAATTCATTTCATATACACTACCGGTCAAAAGTTTTAGAACGCCCCAATTTTTCCAGTTTTGTATTGAAATTTAAGCAGTTCAAGTCCAATGAATAGCTTGAAATGGTACAAAGTAGGGCATTAGTGACTCCAGATTTTTTCAGATCGACTTATTTGTCAATAAAGTTTAAGTCGACTCGACTTGTCGTGTGATGACGTCATCACATTGACAGCAGAGAAACAAGACAGACACACAGCCGTTCAACAATGACCAACTTGTACTAATGTTCACTGGAACATTAACAATGTACAGTAAAGAGCAGAATAAAATACTAGAAAGACACAAGCATCAACAGTCCTTGTCAGACATTTAACCAAAACAAAACATACACTACCGGTCAAAAGTTTTAGAACACCCCAATTTTTCTAGTTTTGTATTGAACTTCAAGCAGTTCCAAGTCCATTGAACTGCTTGAAATGGTACAAAGGTAAGCGGTGAACTGCCAGAGGTAAAAAAAAAAAAAAAATTAAAAGGTAAGGTTGAACAAAACTGAAAAATAATGTACATTTCAGAATTACACAAAAAGGTGAACAAGAAATGGGTTAACAACTTAAAGCAGTTCTGCAGCAATGGAGGTTGATCAAGCCTCAAAAGTTGGTGCTACCAATTCCTACAGGTGTCCCAACATTTCTTAATTACTTCCAAACCCCTCTGTCTGCATAAAAGTAGTGTTGGGACACACTTTGGTACCCAACTGTTGTGAGCATTATTTGAATAGTATTGTACTGCAGAAAGTAGTGTGTTACTATAAAAATGACGAGGAAAAGGCAATTAACGATAGAAGAGAGACAGACCATCATAACACTGAAAAATGTAGGTCCTTCCTACAGAGAAATTGCCAAGAAAGTCAAGGTGTCAGTAAGTCCAGTTTCCTTCACCATCAAAAGGCACTCAAAAACTGGAGGAAATGCTGACAGGAAGAGGTCTGGCAGACCCAAAGCCACAACAGAATCAGAAGACAAGTTTCTGAGAGTCAACAGCTTGTGTGATAGGCGACTCACAGGACAACAGCTTCAAGCACAGCTCAATAGTGGTCGTAGTAAGCAAGTCTCAGTTTCAACTGTAAAGAGAAAACTTTGAGTTGCAGGTTTGATCAGTCCATAACACCTTCTTCCAGTCTTCAGTAGTCCAGTGGCGGTGTTTCATGGCCCAGGCAAGCCTCTTTCTCTTATTCTGAAGTCTCAGCAATGGCTTTCTTGCTGCAACTCGACCCATCAAACCTGCAACTTAAAGTCTTTTCTTCACAGTTGAAACTGAGACTTGCTTACTATGACCACTATTGAGCTGTGCTTGAAGCTGTTGTCCTGTGAGTTGCCTATCACGCAAGCTATTGACTCTCAGAAACTTGTCTTCTGATTCTGTTGTGGCTTTGGGTCTGCCAGACCTCTTCCTGTCAGCATTTCCCCCAGTTTCTGAGTGCCTTTTGATGGTGAAGGAAACTGGACTAACTGACACCTTGACTTTCTTGGCAATTTCTCTGTAGGAAAGACCTACATTTTTCAGTGTTATGATGGTCTGTCTCTCTTCTATCGTTAATTGCCTTTTCCTCGCCATTTTTATAGTAACACACTACTTTCTGCAGTACAATACTGTTCAAATAATGCTCACAACGGTATGGTACCATAGTGTCCAGGAAATCACATTGTAGGATTTTTAAAGAATTTATTTGTAAATTATGATGGAAAATAAGTATTTGGTCACCCACAAACAAGCAAGATTTCTGGCTCTCACAGACCTGTAACTTCTTCTTTAAGAAGCTCCTCTGTCCTCCACTCGTTACCTGTATTAATGGCACCTGGTTAAACTCGTTATCTGTCTAAAAGACACCTGTCCACAGCCTCAAACAGTCAGACTCCAAACTCAACCATGGCCAAGACCAAAGAGCTGTCGAAGGACACCAGGAAGAAAATTGTAGACCTGCACCAGGCTGGGAAGAGTGAATCTACAATAGGAAAGCAGGTTGGTGTGAATAAATCAACTGTGGGAGCAATTGTAAGAAAATGGAAGACAAAAAAGAGCATTGATAATCTCCTTCAATCTGGGGCCCCACGCAAGACCTCATCCCGTGGGGTTAAAATCTTGAGAACGGTGAGCAAAAATCCCAGAACTACACGGAGGGACCTGATGAATGACCTGCAGAGAGCTGGGACCAAAGTAACAAAGGCTACCATCAGTAACACACTACGCCGAGAGGGACTCAAATCCTGCAGTGCTAGGCGTGTCCCCCTGCTTAAGCCAGTACATGTCCAGGCCCGTCTGAAGTTTGCCAGAGAGTATATAGTTGATCCAGAAGAGGACTGGGAGAATATCATGCGCTCAGAGGAAACCAAAATAGGACTCTTTGGTAAAAACTCAACTCGTCGTGTTTGGAGGAAGAAGAATGCTGAGTTGCATCCCAAGAACACCATACCTACTGTGAAGCATGGGGGTGGAAACCTCATGCTTTGGGGCTGTTTTTCTGCAAAGGGGACAGGACGACTGATCCGTGTTAAGAGAAGAATAAATGGGGCCATGTATCATGAAATTTTAAGCCAAAACCTCCTTCCATCAGTGAGAGCATTAAAGATGGAATGTGGCTGGGTCTTCCAGCATAACAATGATCCCAAACACACCGTTGGGGCAACGAAGGAGTGGCTCTGTAAAAAGCATTTCAAGGTCCTGGAGTGGCCTAGCCAGTCTCCAGACCTCAACCCCATAGAAAATTTGTGGAGGGGGTTGAAAGTCCGTGTTGCCCAGCAACAGCCCCAAAACATCATTGCTGTAGAGGAGATCTGCATGGAGGAATGGGCCAAAATACCAGCTACAGTATGTGCAAACCTGGTGAAGACTTACAGGAAACATTTGACCTCTGTCATTGCCAACAAAGGTTATGTAACAAAGTATAGAGTTGAACTTTTTGCTATTGACCAAATACTTATTTTCCACCATAATTTACGAATAAATTCTTTAGAAATCCTACAATGTGATTTCCTGGATTTTTTTTTCTCATTTTGTCTCTCATAGTTGAAGTGTACCTCTGATGAAAATTACAGACCTCTCTCATCTTTCTAAGTAGGAGAACTTGCAAAATCAGTGGCTGACTAAATACTTTTTTGCCCCACTGTAACTATGTTGTTATATTTTATGTGCATTCAATTGTACAGTTATGATTTTTACAATATAAAAATTCAATAAAGAAAAAAAAAAAACTTTGGAGAAAAAGAGTTTCTCCCCCAGAGTCTGTACCACTTACGTTGCTCTGCAGTTCAGAAGCCTCCTTGAGATGAAGCTGTTCTGGTGTGTCAGGAATCATATGGTAGTGACCCTTACTCTCCTCAAATTTCTTCTTGTACCGGTACTACAGGGGAATTCCCAGTCAAGACAGCTCAGTGCAGAGAAAAAGAGTGTCTGTCTTGATCTCACTCCCATTCATAACATAGCATGTAAAAAAATGTCGAACATTTTACAACAAAAACAAAATCAAAACGTGGAAAAATGATATGGATGAAATAAAGAGATGAAAAATGATTAGGGAGGTTGAGTTTAGAGGTCATTAATGAAAGAGTAAGAACTACAGGAGAAAAAGTGACTACAAAACAGAAGGAGGATGAAGTTATAAAGGATAGTAGTATGGGAGGGTCAAAGGTCAAAAGGTCAGGAGAGATAGGGTGGGTAAGGATCACTACCAGATGAGGTCAGAGAGTAATGGATGTACGGATGATGGCGCTAAGTACATAAACTCATTAGATGTGAATGATGTCCTGAGGTGTGATGATTGTTACTCTGATGTGAGAGTTCAGGCACATTTCAGTGAAACCGGACAGATTCAGAAACCTCCAGGGGGGAGGAGGATTAAGGGTTGAATGCCAACAAAGTCTTACTTGGCTGGAAAGCTTGCTGGTGCTCAGGCTGTGCTGCATGGACAGAGACTCGGCCATGTCGGTCACAGGCTTATGGATCTTCTTCAGATCGCCCTTGTACTTCACCTGTAGGGAGCATAAGCAAACACAACCAGAAACACTAAACAACACATCATCACTTCAGTCTATGGATGACACACTGAAGCCATCCTGTCTGTATTCATGTCTGTTTATTGTAAATATAGAATTTGCAAGGGAAGAGAACACATTTTTCCATTACAATGCATTATTTATTTATTATTATTTATTTATTTATTGAATTATCATATTGTCTAATACATATTGTAAAAATTGCTGTTCTAATTGTGTCTTAAGTGTTTTACTATGTATTTTTGGTATATATTTGTATATATTCAGAGCTATATATGTTTGTATATTTAGAGCTTTATGGGTGCTTCTATGAAACTGGGTACATTTTGGTACCTGGCACTTTGCCAGCTTTTTAGACCCAATAATAAGAGAAATTTAAACATATATCCCCCCAGGATGTACCTAATGATGACCTCAGATAAATGCAAAAAAATTACACTCTTGCTCTGAGCCATCCCTAGACTGGGCAGCAGGGTCTTGGCTCAAAACATTCAACACGCTGTCTTGACTAAAACCACACCCATGCCTATGTGACTATGCTCTCCCTCTTCTGCTGCAGTCACCTGCTCCCCCTGCTGGTCACATCAAATACCACCACGTTCAGAGTCTCCTATAAAACCTGTAGTGAGATTGAATACCACCCCAACTGATCTCTCCTCCTCTCCCAGGCCCTCACTGTCCACCTGTCAGTCAACTTCATCAGTGAATTCTTCTTTTTCCCCATCACCGGCAGCCTACATCCTTGCCTTACTCTGCCCCATTCCTGTTATTTCCGGGTAACATATGGGGTTTCACTCTGCTAAAAGGCATCATAGGTGGTTGAGACCAATCCCATTACACACAGCGGTCACAAACACCATAACGGCACCACCACCTAGTCGGTTTGGGCTACTAAATGCACATTCCATTGCTAATAAATCTTTCTCCCTAAATGAGCTTTTCACTAACAGGAACTTGGACGCATTATTCCTGACGGAGACGTGGCAGAGGGATGGGGAGTTCATTCAGTTAAATGAGCTGTGCCCTCCTGGCTGCTCTGCTGTTGGTCAGCCCCACCCCTGTCGCCGGGGTGGTGGCCTTGCTGTAGTGTACCAAGACAAATACACATGCAAAAGGATGAGCACCAATGACTTTCCCTCATTTGAGTCATAAATGATCAAGATTGGCTCCTCCAATGTGTTTTACTGTTTTTTAATCTACCGTCCCCCTGGCCCTGCTGGTGCCTTCTTAAACTATTTTAGTGATTTCCTAGCATCAATAATAAAACTGGAGAAGGTTTTAATTCTTGGGGATTTTAATCTGCACATTGACAATGACTCATCCAGCCCAGCAATGGAACTCTTAGAGCTATGACTGACACTTTTAACCTCAAGCAACATGTATCTGGCCCCACCCACAGGAAAGGGCATGCCCTGGACCTTGTATTCTCATTGGGCTTACACATCACAAATGTGTGTGTTGAGGATGTCCACTTAAGTGATCGTTGTGGTGTGTTTTTTGACTTGTGTGTGCCTCTTGAGACCAAGCCTGCACCTAGAAGGGCCAAGAGGAGGATTATTATAGAGTTCATAGCCCAGGATTTCCATGCCCTGTTTAACCCTTGTCTTTTTAATGAGTGTTACGATTTTTGATGAGTTTATACAGTGCTTTGCCACACACTGCAGCTCTATTCTTGACCAGGTGGCTCCCCTGAAAACTAATGTCACTCGCAAGTGGTCTTGTCCTTGGATTAGGGCTGCACGATTAATCGATTTTAAATCAAAATCGGATTTTTTAATTAGGACGATTTTTAAAAAAGGGAAATCGTAAAATCGATTTCATCTCTCTCGTGCCTCCGGGCCGCGCGCTTGCGGGCTCCCGTAGGTTCCTCCTCCTATCGGTGACAGCAGTCTGTCACAGAAGTCCATGTAATGACCAGACTTTAAATGTGTTAATGAGCCAGCAGTACTTACAGCAATGTAAGCCGTGGCTACACGCACGGATCCCGCAACTGAAATATAACTACATGTGGATCACTCATCTTACGTTGTCCCGGATCCGTACCGTACTGTCTTCTTCTGAACCGGGTCCAGGTCTCGGGGTCATCAGCCTCAGCAGAGGAGCCCAGACAGCCCTGTGCCCACACACATTCACCAGCTCCACAGATGGAATCCCTCCAGTGTGTCCTGGGTCGGTCTGTTCCACGCACGGATCCCCCAGTTTAAATAGAACCACATGGGGATTACTCATGTTAACCTAGTCCACGCACGCACGACTGATACCTGTCACTGACTTACATTGGTATCACTGCTGTGGGCCTAGATACCCAAAAAAGAGAGAGAAAAAAAATAAATTTTATATATATACATGTATGTATGTGTATGTGTATGTATATATATATATATATATATATATATATATATATATATATATATATATATATATATATATATATATATATATGATTTTTTTAAATTAATTTAGTCCTCTTACTTGCTACATTTTTCATTCACAAATGTAAGTTCTGTAACATAAAACCAAATATTTATTTTTTGAAAGATGTTGAACTTTAAAGCTGTTAGATAAATCTGAAAACAAAAAGGCTATAAAAAAACATAAGTATTTGCTCTGATTTGGACATTGTATTATAGTGTATTCCCCTGGCAAACCTATGTTTTTTCCTTGTTGTATACATTGCTTGTATACTCTACTTCATTCAATAAAGATTTAATTAAGAAAAAAGAAACTGTGGGTTCATCACATGATACCATCACAGATTTGAGGTCAGAGCAGTGCCTTGCATTGTGGGCTGCTCACGAAAACAACATGCTGACTTCTGTTGTCTTTTGTAGTTTTACCCAAAAATTGAAATCAAAATCGAAAATCGAGTTTTTAGAGGAAAAAATCGGGATTTTTTTTTTTTTTGCCAAAATCGTGCAGCCCTACCTTGGATGAATGAAAACATTTTAAACTTCAGGAAAATTTGTCGCAAAACTGAGCGTCTTTGGAAATCAACGCAGTTGGAAGTACACAGGTTACATCTTAAGGATCTCATAACCTCCTTAAATAAAATGATTAAGGATGCAAGATCCAGCTATTTCTATAAACTTGTAGCTACAAACAAGAAAAACCCCAAAGTAATCTTTGGCACAATCGAGTCCATTGTGTCCCCTGCTGTCCCTGCTACCCCTGTACTCTGTAAAGCTGACAGCAATGACTTC
This sequence comes from Sphaeramia orbicularis, assembly GCF_902148855.1. NCBI lineage: Eukaryota > Metazoa > Chordata > Actinopteri > Kurtiformes > Apogonidae > Sphaeramia > Sphaeramia orbicularis. Next base: position 47,561,868 of record NC_043977.1, on the reverse strand, counting down.
CTAAACTTTTTCACAGACAAGATCAGGGATATTAAACACAATATCCCACTACCCTCTGGCTGTCTGACCCGAGCTGATCCCCCTCTTCAAACCTGGTCCTCCTTCGACCCTGTGACACTGGAGGACATCTCAGCACTTTTATCTAAAATGAGACCCTCCTCCAACTCTCCAGACTTCCTCCCCCATAAGCTTCTTGTCAGTGTCTTTGACACAATTGAACCATGGGTCACAAAGTTTTTTAACCTGTCGCTCTCACCTGGTTTGTTTCCCAGCTCCTTCAAACAGGTCATCGTAGAACCAAAACTAAAGAAAATCAACCTGGACCCCACTAAACTCAAAAGCTACAGGCCCATTTCAAAGCTCCCCCTACTGGCCAAAATCCTCGAGAAGGCAGTGTCGAAACAACTTACAGCTTTTCTGGAGACACACCAGATCTATGACACTTTTCAGTCTGGGTTTAGACAACGCCACTCAACAGAAACCACACTATTAAAAGTGTCTAGTGACATCCTGCTGGCAGCCGACTCCGGGAAATCCACGGTCTCGGTCCTGCTAGATCTCTCCTCGGCCTTTGACACAGTGGACCATACCATAATGACTGAGAGACTGAGGGACCTGGTAGGGATGTCAGGTCCTGTGCTAGACTGGTTCTCCTCTTACCTGACTGGCAGAAGCTTCACTGTGTCAATCAATAACACCCAGTCTGACTCAGAGGATCTACTGTGTGGTGTGCCCCAAGGCTCTGTCCTGGGACCAATCCTGTTCTTACTGTATGTCCTCCCGCTTGGCCACATTATCCGGCAGTATAGTGATGTGTCCTATCATCTATTCACGGATGACATCCAGATATACTGCTCCTTTAAATCCTCTGAGCCCCACAAACTGAGTTACTTAATCAACTGCTTGTCAGAGCTGAAGCAGTGGCTAAATGATAACAGCCTCCAGCTGAACTCCAGCAAAACGGAGACCCTCATCATTGCCCTGGACAGTGCAATCCCAGGGATTAAACAACACCTCGGAGACCTGAGCTCTTCGGTAAAGACCAAACTGAGGAATCTGGGTGTCATCTTTGACCAGGCCATGTCTTTAGAATTCTACTCCAAAAACCTAGTGAAAAACTGTTTCTTCCAACTCCGCAACATCTCCAAACTCAGGTCTATGGTGTCCATCAGTGAGCTTGAGATGATCATTCACGTTTTTGTGTCTTCTCGCTTAGACTACTGTAACAGCCTGTTCACATGCTTAAACAAGAAGGAGCTGGCCCGTCTGCAGTTTGTCCAGAACTCTGCTGCAAGGCTTCTGACCCGCACAAACAGGAGAGCCCACATCACTCCCATTCTTAAATCACTCCACTGGCTCCCTGTTTTATATCGTTTTCATTTCAAAATTCTGGTGCTAACTTTCCGGGCTCTACATGGCCAGGCCCCTGCATACATTGCTTCCCTGATTCAGCCCTACAGCTCGGCTCATAGCCTGAGGTCTTCAGGACAGCACCTGCTGATGGTTCCACACACCTGTTTTAGCACATGCGGTGACAGGTCCTTTAAAGCTGTGCCACCATGTCTGTGGAATGACCTGCCTCTACACCTACAGTCCATGGACTCTGTAGAGAGTTTTAAAAACACCTCAAAACACTCCTGTTCAAACAGGCTTTTTAGTTTCCCACCTGACTCAGGGCCACCACAAACTGATTACACTTTATGTATTCATCATATTTTAAACTGTCTTAATGGTACTTTATTGGGTTTCACGGGCATTCTAATTGTATTCTACTTGCGCTGTTTTATTCATTTTTTGCAGTGTAAAGTTGCTACTTTACAGTGTTACATGTACTCCATGTGTTTCCCCCTACCCCCCCCCCCCCTCCCCCTCTCCCCCAGTCTCTCTATATCTCTATTGCTCTCTCTTTTCTCATCCTTTACTCTCACTCTTTAACCCTAACTGGTCAAGGCAGACAGCCATCCTCCAGGAGTCTGGGTCTGCTCGAGGTTTCTGCCTGTTAAAGGGAAGTTTTTCCTCGCCACTGTCACCAATCACAAGTGTTTGCTCCTGGAGGATTCTGTTGGATTTCTGTAAATTTGATTTGATTTTGATTTGACTTGATAAAGCACTTTGTGACTCTGTTTGTGAAAAGTGCTCTATAAATAAAATTTACTTACTTACTTACTTACTATCCCAAAATTAATGAATTTCTAAACAAATATTGGGGCCAAAAATAGGACCAAAATTGGGAAATGAAAAACTACCTGCATTTGATCTGGACCGCATGGCTATAAATGGTCTTATATACCACTATAAATAAAGGTTAAATTTGATGATCCAAGTGGTTTTTCTAATCCAGACATGTGGGTTTTTCATGAATCTCAGTCTCATTCCAGGTTTTGCATGAAACCCATCATGTCCACTTGTGTTACATGCAGAACCTGCCCTGTTAAACGCATATAAATCACGAATGATTTTGCAGCAGCGGTCATCTTCGTGAAACACTCTGCCTTCCATAATTAGTTCAATTCCCAAAATGTACCTGTGAGAGAGTAAAGAGATAATTTAAAAAAAATAGTAGTGTGTAATTTTCGTATCCTTTTCACTGTTATATACAGATTTTTGTATTAAATATAATGTAAAATAATATAAATGTGTTTTTTTCTGAAAAATAGTTTCTCTTTTATCTCAGTAAGTATTTATTTTTAAAATACACCCAAAGTGCTTCCAAACTTGCTTCATAACATTAGTCTACATCTGGTTTGAATTTTTAGCCTCCATGTGCTGCTTTTAGGAACCAGTTTCATAGAAGCACCCATATATATTTCATTTATTTTGTTTTATTGATCATTTCTGTCCTGCTACTTTTTATTATACTTGAATGGCGTAACTGTGACACACAATAGTTTCCCCCTGTGATTAGTAAAGTAATCTGATTCTGATTCTAAAAAAAAATATTAATACAACATAAAAGAGGTGGTAAAATGGTCACTTCAGTCGTTAACACAAGTGTAACAAGTCTTTGGCATATTTGGGATGAAACATAAAAACAAAAATGTGTCAAACCAAGCTAAAGTCCATGGAGAAAGTAGAGAAATGCAGTTTGAGCTTAGTTCACCTGCTGTGCTATGCTATGTATGCTAGCAGTTTGAGGCATAAATACAAACATGAGTTAATGATTAAAAATGACCGTTAGCCAGGTGTTTGTTTCACTGTAATGTTTTTATTTAACCTTCATCTAAGTAAGAAGGCAATAAATAGGAACAGGGGGATTTAGAGGATTTAGACATCTGGAGTTTGCAGGAAAATTATCGCATTGTTAAAATACTGTTGAAGAAAAGTCCAGGTAAAGGACTAAAGAATATTGATTATACATAAATCATGTATAATACAAACACGAAAACAAAGTAAATCATTCTGTATTCAATTGTTGCCTACCCTAACAAAATTAACCCATAAGAATACTGTTAAAATCAATCAGTATTATTAAAAAAATTACTATCATTGCATCTCCTTTTATTACAATTAGATTTTAGGGATTTTTCTACTTTACATCAATATTTTTTATAATAACTTTGGATTTTATTTCAAAAAGCTGCATGTTGTGTGATGATGGTTGATAACTAGGTGTATATTTTCTAAATGTAGTTATATTTTCTTAAAACTATGAGATCAAGGTTTCATAAATACACAACAAGTTGACTAATAATTTATCTTTAGTGAAGGTAATGCCATTCTGTACAAGTAAAATATTGGTTGGACCGAGCTTGTGCTGTGAATACGGTTCATATTGAAAGTATTCTTTGATTAGAAGAAGTGATGTCATGGCTTTTGAAAAGAGTTTTTATTCAGAAGTTCAGATCTGCACTGTTTCTTTTAAGCTTAAAGTTTATATCTGTTTTATCTGTTTATCTGTTATCTGTTGGGTTTTTTTTCTTCTTTAATTTTTTTCTTCATGTCTATACTTTTCATTGCTTCCCTGCTGTAATGCTTTTAATGTTTTATGTAAAGCACTTTGAATTGTCTTGTACATCAAATGTGCTATATAAATAAACCTGCCTTGCCTTGCCATTTCAAAAGTGCCAAGGCACAATCAACAAATGTAAACACATTGGATAAATTACAAAAATTTAAGCAAGACTGGGTTGTATTTCAAAGCATAATGAAAAAGGACCTGAGTCTTAACATGTGAACACCTACCTCACTAGCCAGATCATTGGCGTCCTTCAAAGTCTTGTAAATCTTACTTTCCTTCAGGTCATATTGTGGCTTCTTTCCTTTCACCTCTTTGTCAAACTTTTCCTTGTACTTAACCTGCCAGGGTGTAAAGAACAGGAGTGTTAGCACAGGAGGTCAGTGTTTGGAAAGGAAAACCAGTGGAAAACCAGTTTAGACCCCATCACATACAGAGGAAAACAGAATGCTTCCTGATTTTGTATAAAAAGGGACAATGGAGTCTTTATAGACAGATTTGTGCACAATGGTGCCCCGTGTTGAGCTCGTATCCCTTGTTATACATGGAAACAACGGTGATAAAACTGTGCCACATCGATGATTTTCCATGCATTATTTTCCCATTTGTATTCAGCGTTCATAAAGTTCCAGAGAACAAGATGGGCTTGAAGGGTACGTTCACATCAGCAGCGACTGTTGTTTCAGGCTTGTGAAGAAAATGACATATTTGAACTGTTGTGTCTGTTTGGTTTTGATTTAAAAATTAAGTGGCACTTTGACTCTCATTGGTTTGGCAGCATTCAAAGCTATTGCTGTAAACCACAATAAAACCAATCACATTATGGTTCTTTGAAATCAAACTAATGTGCTGTGTGGTGAAAATACCCCGAGGCCCTGTTTGCAACCAGATGTTTCCAGATTGTGCCTAAATTAACTGGAAATGGTTTGCAGTTCACACATTGCGTTAGAATGCATCTCAAATGAATGAATGTTTGGTTTTTCTTCCTTCTGTCAGTTGTGAAAAGCTACCTAAAAAAAATATTTCAAAGGCTTTACTTGTGAATCGATTTAGTGGTCACCCAAATCTTCAGCATCATCTTTTTCTTTTACAGCTCTGCATTGAGCTTTTCATTGTAATTCACTTTCAGTTTAATTTCTCAAGATGCATTTACTGCAAGGTATGAAAGAGCCAAATGAAGCAGTCTGTGTTCCACATAAACATAAACACAACATGGACCTCATATATAGTAAAGTATATATGGAGTTATATCGGACGGTCTTTCAGATGGAGATCTGACCCCCAATTTGCAGGTCGACCTTTGAAGAGATGTAACCAATACCCCAGAAAAGGACATGTTCATTTCAGAAGTCCTACACTGTCCTCTAGTGTTAATAATGTTAGTAAACTTGATGAAACGGCTTGTACACAGGAAAAACATACAGGTGGACACATTGACTGAAAAAATATTTGATGAAAAATTTTGCTATATTAGCATGCAGTACAACTAATGCCATCTATGTTAAGCAACGAGCTGGAGCTTGTCAAGAGTTGCTCACAACGCTGAGCAATTTAAAAAGGTTTCTGATTGGGATGAATTATAAACTCATATATTAAACTCACTGGATTTGATTGATAGAAAGCTCTTTACTTCAAATGTCTAATCATTCAGTCAGTAGACAAATAAAATGCAACAGAAAGACAAAAGAGACAGAAATTAAATAGTCGCCCATTTAGTGTCAGGGCATGAATCTCCTTACATCACTAGTCACAGCACTCATTTTCTTAATGTGGCGCATCTGGGGGGTATCATAGGAAGCTGCTCCGTGGAGGGAGAGCTTGGCCTCCGCCTACAAAGCGCAGTGAGATGGAGGGATGAGAACAAATAAGCCATGACATAATGACAGAACAATGGAAAGGTTAAGAGAAGAGTAAGGAAGAATGAGAGGCGAGAGGGTAGAGGCGAAGAAAGGGGTGAAACATTTAAAATGGTGTGATAATGTCCAATGAAGCTGGTAAATTCAATCAAATTTGGTGGATTAAATGACAGATTAGGACATGGATGGCAGAGAAAGCACTATAGAAGAGCTACAGGACTGCTAAGCATCTACTGCAAAACTAGCAGTCTGCATATATTATTGGCTTAAAGAAGCTGATTTGACACCCAAACAGATGGTCTCTTCTGGAAAAAAGTGGCATCAATTGACTGTGGTCCATCTATGAAATAAACAAAACAAACTAAAAAGATTGAGGAAATTATAGGAGTAGCCCATCGCTTGGTGAGAGAGATAAAGGTTGACTGGTTAGGTGTACCTGGCTGGTCAGCCTGGACACTTCAGTGGCCAGAGCAATGTCTGGACGGTGGATCAGAGAGCCCCCACGGCTGGCCTCCTCACGGGCCTTGTCACGGTAACCAATCTGGTGGAAAAGACCAAAACAGCATCAGCAAAATTGTATTTCAATATAATAAATCCCTGTTAAAGAATCGTGAAAGGTTGAGTAAGTATTTACATGTCCTATAAATAATTAAATAAATAAATAAAAACACCAATTCAGCAATGAAAAAATACTCTATTATTCCACAACTTCAGTAAAAGTTCAAAGGTATTAGTGGCAAATTGTGGTTGGTCCAACAGATAATTAAATGATATTATATTTGACATCATTATACAGGGTGTCCCATAAGTCTCCATACATAGGAAAAATAAACGTTTCTTGACATAAACCATTTTTATTTATATAATATGCTCTATATGACTGCCATTTTGTCGGGAACACATTACAATGCATGTCCTCCACTGGTGAAGAACTATAAAGAAGAAATATAAAGAAATACATGTTAGAACCATATATGTATGGAATGTATTATGTCTCCTATGTATGGAGACTCATGGGACACCCTGTACTATTGGTAGTAAAACATCAATGCACCAGATAAAAAAGTTTCTTACATGATTAAAGGGAGAACAAAAAAGCACAATCAGGGTTCCCACTCTTTCCCTGAAATTATTTTCCAGAACATTTTCAGCTGCTACAGAGACAAGTTATCATATCACTAATCCATTCCCCCTCATTCTTTGGAAATGATCTTTTCCACAGTTGTAACTTGCATTTACCCAGATTGTTTCTGTGTTTATTACTCAGACATTTGATATGCAGTCTATGGCTATAATTTAGCCGTGAAAAATAATTATGACAAATGTATCATAGAATAATGCAAACACACCCACAGAATACAGTGGAGCACTTCATTAGCCTGACAAACTGGAGCTACAATGTTCAAATCGACAATTCCCAACTCAACTTTCTCTTCTCTCTTACTTTCTCTTCTGCACTTTCTCAAAAAATATGTGTATACTTTCAATAAATCACTGAAAAACAATTTTCTTTGTTTCATCTCAGTTTAGACACACAAGGTAACAAGGCAGAGGGAGGATCAATAATTTTCCAGGATAACTCAACTGTTTCCAGGACATTTAACCTTTTTTTCTCATTTTCCATATGTTTTCCATGTCTGGAAAATTGGTCAATCATTTTCCAGGTTTTCCAGGACACGTGGGAACCCTGACAATTCTGATAACTCATCTGTTTTTAGTTTTTGGACTTTTCCTTCAGTATTAGATGTTTGTTAATATACTGGATAATTTGGACATTTATTGAAATACTATCATTTCAGAAGAATTGCAGTGGAGTGAAAAAATGCAATGATTAAGAATATGGTGTAAGGGAGTGGAAGTATATAGTGGCAAAAAGCATCTCAAATTTGTACTTAAGTAAAGTACTTAAATTAAGGTTGTGTTTTTAAAGTTTTTTTGTTAAATGTGCACTCATTTACATCACTGATGAGTCTGGCAGCCTGAGTGGCCTTCCTGATGTCAGGGCGGTCGACGACAGGAGTGTAGTGCAAATTAGCCTTGGCGTCCTTCTTGTAGGCGATCTGAAGTGTTTGATAGAGAGAACAGAAGGGAAAGAAAGAAAACATACCAAAACATAAGGAATTTTTAATTATTTCAACATAGTTTCCAGATTAGTCAGCATCATCCTAGTGGAAAAACTGAAGACTGACATACACAGCCAAGTATGTGAACACATACAAGGAATTTGGCTTTGGTTTTTACATTGCTCCTGACATACACTTTCGACATGAACCCACAACAGCATGAACCCAATCACATGTGGGTCTAGATACAATATAGACAAACATTCGACTTGAGACAAGGACAACAATGGGTTGAGATTTACAGTGAATTTATAATGTAATATGTACAGAGTGCAAACTGGAGTTTTTATACAATGAGTGGATGTGTGGATCCAGTCTACTAAAAATATGTTTATGTATATATTATTTACAGTGGGTTTTATATCGTAACATGTACAGAGGTGCAAACTGGAGTTTTTATACAGTGACTGGATATATACAGGGATACGGTCTGTAAAAATATATGTTTATGTATATATTATTGTAGTGCAAATTTTCACAACATCCTGTTGTTTTTTCCAAGGTAAATTTTTACCAATTTTTCTAATGACTTTATGTTTGTCCATATTTGAATATCTTACAGAGAGCTGCAGGATGAGTTAAAAAGAGGAAGAAAAAGAGAAAAATAAACATGCAACATTTCATGAAGCTGTGGGAAGGACTCACGTTGCTCTGACTCTTGGCCACGTCGATGGCGTGCTGAACATCAGGTGGAACAGTCATTTGGTTGTACACTGACTTGCCTTTCTCCTTCTCAAACTTTGCTTTGTACAATTTCTGTAAAAACAAAAAAGACAATGATATTTAAACTAATCCGTAAATGGTGACTGCAGACTATGGCTGGCTCAAGGTCAACTCTGTAACAGATTTGTTATGACCATCGTACCCCGCTAACGAGCTTGTTGATCTGCTTGCTGTGAATAGTATCACGAGTCTCATTCAAGGTGGTGAATGAGCCAGACTGCATCTCTTTCTTACTGGCCTCCTTGTATTTGCTCTGTGAAAGAACATGAGTAGCTTTTAATGCATTGGTTTTATAGTCTTACAAAATATACATGTACAGTTCTGTTGTGTACAAATTGTGGCTGCTTTTCTGCTGAATGGTTCTTACCTCTGATACCAGACTGCGCACAGACTTGGCATGGAGGATCTGAGGAGTATCCAAGACAGGCACATAGTGGCCCTTTTCCTTTTCATACTTCTGTTTGTACTTCACCTAAAGATGAAGGAAACAAAACAGTTTTAGGCTTACAACACAGAGCCTCATGCACTTGGTAATGTCTCACAGCTGCAATAATTTTATGAACGGTACAAACAACTTTTAATTTGAAACACCAGATACATGAGCACAAAATTTGATGATCTTTCTTTCTTTTTTTTTTTTTTTTTTAATTTTCTTCGTTTTTTAAGCTTTTTTTAAGGTTTTTTGTATTTTCTGTGTAAAACTTGCACATTTTTTTCATTTAAAAATGCTATCAGGACATCTTGCAGGGTACTTTTCTCCAAAATAGGAAAACATCTCTACAAATAGTTTACAGCAGTAGTTCCCAACCATTTTTGGCTTATGACCCCATTTTAACATCACAAATTTCTGGCAATCCCAGACATTCATAACGGAGACATTTTGCTAAAATTAATTTGTTTTTGATCATGTAATAGTTTGCTATACTATGTTGCAAATACATTGCAAAAATGTTAATTTTAGACAACATTTAGGCTACATTATGTATATTATTATGGACAGAGGCAGAAAAGCCAGGTTGAGATGACTGCACAAAGTGAGGGTTTATCTTCTGCTTGTATAATTTGCAGACGTTTTAGCTTATAACTTGCTCTTGTGAAACGTGCAGTTTTAGCTTGTTTTTATCTTCTCACTGTGAAATTTGTTGAATTTTAGCTTGTTTGTATCTTCTCTCTGTCAGGCTTGTGTAGTTTTAAGCTTGCTTGTATCTTCTCAAAGCAAAATTTACTGAGTTTTAGACCACCCAAACTCCTTGAGAAAACATTACTATACACTCTACATTTCTGAACTACTCTTGTGATATGAAGGCTCGTCCTGTTTTCCCAACTTACATCACTGGCCAAATCTGTATTTTTCTTGAACAGGATGGTGTACTTGTCATCAGATACAGGGATCACACAGCCCTTCATCATCTCTTTGTCGTACTTGTACTCAACCTGAGGGTGTAAACGGAAGAAAAAAGTTTAGACCAATGCTTTTGAATGTTATCAGAGTATGTGTTGAAAACCAAACTCCTGGACTCACATCACTCTGCTGTAGGGAGTTCTTAGCAGCATTGACAAAGTCAGGTCTATCTGCTGTCCAGATCCACTTGTTCTTGGTGGCCTCATAATTCTTTTTATAGTCGAGCTGAAAACATATTTGAAAGTTTTTTTTAATCAGCATTTATTGGTAATATATATTTTGTAAAATTTCAGCAGTCACATTAAGTACTCATTATGCAGTTATTGAAGATGCTTACATTGCTGATGTTTTTGTAGGCCTCCTTGGCAGCACGGATGTCATGAGCCTCTGGGTCCATGTTGATCTGGGCCTTGCTCTTCTCATACACCTCCTTGTACTTCAGCTGCAAAATATATAAAAGACACAAGGTCAGACTCAGAATTTAATACTGAAGTTCCTAATTCTTCAGTGAAATAGTGGTGAAAGTGCGGGCAGTCTGAAAGGTAACTTACACTGCTGGTGATTTCCTTCACCTTCTTCATGTGTTGCTGGTATGGGGTGTCATAAGGCAAGGTGTATCCCTTAGCCTTGGTCTTGTTGTACTCCATCTTATAGATGATCTAAGGAATGATCATCGACAAAGAGTCAGGGGTGATTTAGAAGAAGAAATTACACTTGAGATGCAATTTCTGTTTAATCTGTTAAATCTAAAGCATTTTAACAAGACAAATCCAGAAACTTACATCACTGATTTTCTTGCTGCGCTTGTGAGCCTCGTACTCAGGAGTCTCCAGAACTGAGGTGAACTTGTCCTTGGCGCGCTCATACTGCTCCCTGTACTTCCACTAAAGAATGTTGTGCAAGGAAAAACATGTTAGTATCATTCATAGTGAATTTTCCACTGTAATAATGTGCTTTTATTGACTTTTGAGAGCAACAACTTTCCAAGAAAAATGCTTTTGGTGCATTTAGTCAACAAAAACTAGGTTGTTCTGATATTCAGATAAGCAATTCAAGCATCCATGTAATGTTTTTTTTTTTTCCATTGTCAAAATGGATGAAGACATCATGTGACACTAATACAACTTGATGTCATAAACAATCCTTTTTATCTTTTTTTTTGTTCCCTTTAGTCTTTTTTTTCTTAGATGGTTGTGAACATTAAAAATGTATGATGTATGAGAAATATGGCTGTAAAAACATAATATCTTGTGCTTAATGAATGAAGTAGTGCCATGCACACAGGTATAAAAACATGCATGATGAACCACACAGATAGAATGGGTTAGGTGACAATGAAAACACACACACACTTTACCACTCAGTCATGAATGTCTGGAGCGTCGACGTCGTTCATGATGAGCATCAGTCCATCTTATGACACATGGGACCTGAGGCTGATACTGTATCTGGGCTTTACATTTATCTGAGACACAATGAATGGAATAAATATGTTCTACAGTAGCAGTTATGAGATAGTAGTGATGGTGTATTCCTAGTGAAGGCCTGAGGAATGCAGCCCAAATAATTCTGAAAGCTTAGTCTGGAAAATCTGACCACAGTGATGATGCACAACACCCACTGCTTATGTTTGGGGTTACCAGCAGCATGGGTGGGTTTTTAAGTCAACAAATGAATTAATATTTCAAGCACTGTAAAAAACTTAAAATGTCCTGAATGTTCAGAAGTTCTGATAATATAACACTGACTTTATCATGAAAGTAGTGTTTTCAGTTTATTTTACTAAGGAGGATTAAAAACTAAGTTAATGTTAACTCCATTGAAATGCACTCATTTTGTCTCATTTAAATATTTAAAATGTGCTTCTTATGAATAAAATAAATAAATAAAAGCCATCAAACAGCTTGTTACCTCCTAATTGCATTCTTTAGCTTCATTTATTAACTATTTGTAAGGCATAAACTCCAAAAAAGAAAGAAAGTGAAAGCTTTTATCCTAAATTGAAAAATTATCAATTAAGTTCTTTAGAAAAGTCATCTTATCACAGTAAAATATATCTACCATTGTATGTGTAAAACATTCCAGCTAATACAGGGCCAATTTAACCTATATAAAATACATTGTTCCCAGTAATGGAACTAAATTATTTTAAGGTTGAGTTCAACAACAACAAAATCTCATTTCATCATGATTAAGTCTGTCTTAAATAGCTGTTTTTCTTGCCTGTAATAAACACAACCTGCTTACATTTTGGGTTATTTAAAGTCCCTTTATGGTCTTTCAGTGGTTAGATTAATTCTTAAAATATCAAGCCAAACAAAATGTGATTGTTATCCCATCGGCAATCTGGCCTCACTAGTAAAACTATTAGTGCAGTGTATGTTTATATCTAATGTCAGTATAAATGGTTAGACATTGTCATTTATGGAGACATTGAGCCTTTGCTGCCTTTATAGCATGAATTTTGTGACATTTCAGCCATTAGGACTCACTTAATGGACTAGATGATGCAGACTAGGCAATGCAATCTAGTCAGCTAGATTGCTGTTGTTAATTACAGAGGTTAATGCCTCTGTAATAGAAGAGAGCTTACAAGTATGAATGAGATGATGGAAGCATTAGAGCAGAGCATGATGGGATGTTTTGATGGGAGATGAAGATGGTTATATGGAAGAGGAAACTCCTACTGTGATGGAATGTGACATGATAAGATACTGTCCAGAAACAGCAACAAGTGACAGATGGAAATGTCAATTTAAGGAGTATTATATTGCAATATTTTCCAGCTGTGACTGTTTTTGGACAGAGATGAGAGTTACTATGGTAACCACCACTCTCTGGCTGTTTACCTTACTGCCCAAACAGGTCGTGTAAAGGGCCGTGAGGATGTCGGGGCGGAGTAGCTCATTGCAGCCACTCCTGTGCAGATCCTTTGCTCGGGATGTATACATTCTCTGTCCATACACACACACATAGCATGCCAAAGTTGAGGATACATGTATTTGATAAAAGCCAGTAACACTGGGAGGACTGGAGAAACACTCCGGAGATCCAAGTGTGACGAGGGAGCTATGTGTCCTGATCTGTGCCTTCAGAGTGACTGAAATCACCAAAAACAGAAGGATCTGTTAACTTGTATGTTTGCATGGGTGGAGACATCTTTGCTATTTTGCTGCACAAAGCAAAGAATAGTATATAATTGGTTTTAGTGAACTGTCTTCTATTGTTTTTATCACCTTTGCTTACCAACTTTCAGTTCTTTTGATTATTCTTTAAGTCTCCTAAATTCACAGGTTTTTATCATCACTACTTTGTGTTCTACTCAATTATATTAAAAATGAGGCCTTTTTCGTAACATACACTTTTTTTCTGGAGTTCTGATGAGTACAATATGAGTGTCTTGTACTGATAGAGCGTATTATTTTTTATTTATTTTTGTCTTATTGGCCATAAAAGGTCATTTTTGGTCTGTTTATAATAAATCTCTGACATTTCAAAATGCAAATTCCTTGTGTTTTAATTCATGACATTTATACCAATTCTTACTGTTTAATCCAATTTTAGGAGCGAATATGTGACATTTCAGCTGACTTTGACGGCACAGATGAAGGAGAATGCTGCCCAGTAAGGATAGCAAACTAGCTGCTACTTGAGCACCATGTTTACGATAACCTCTGTGGGTCGTAAAGAGGGTAAGACAACAGAGACAAATACAGACATGGAGAGACGTTATGGCCATGCTATGATGACCGTCAACAGGTCTTTCTGGTGACCCTCATGCACCAGGGGTCAGGGGCCTTGATGACCAGACAGCAGACGAGGAGTAGGAGGAGGCAGGCTGACCGTACAATCCGACCACGGGTTTCTTTCTTTACCTGGCTCAACTTCCTGTTCTCTCTGGCCAGCTGGTACCTAGGATCATCTGTAGTTATGGTGAACTTATCCTTGGTCTTCTCATAATGAGCCCTGTAGGCCCTCTGCTCAGAACGTCAGAAAGGAGTTAAAGACAAACGCCCGGAAAACAAATGTGCATATATGATGCAACTTTTCCAGGGGGGAAAATGATGATTAAAAAGAATTTGAAACAAAGAAGCAAAAGAAACATTTTACATACATATTTTACAGAAAGTAGAAACACTAAACTAATCATTTACCTTCACAATGATGGTCCAAATTTGATGCACAGAGACAGAAAAACATGATTAAGAATCAAATAGTCTATTTTACTAATGTTTGGATCAATTTCACATTAAAATATCTTAAAGCATTTCGATCTAGGTAAATATCTTGTTGATGTGTGTTCTTACAATATATCCAGCCATGTTCAAATTCAGAAATCTGTCATTTATTCACTGTAACTTTCTTCATTTGGTCACTTGTCAACGGTGTCATATCCTGTTTACTAAATAAAAATAAATGATTAACAATTTTTAAGGTGATGTGTCTGGTCTTGCATTGTTACCTCTTAATCAAATATTCTGAGGGACTAAGTTCAGCAGCAGAAACTGCATTTATATTAAATTTAACTATTAAAAAAACATCAGTTCTAACAGCATATTTCCTGTTTCTCAATAACGGACAAGAATAAAAATGAATGGAGTTGAAGGACTCACGTCGTTGATGAGGACTGAGGCATTCTTAGCAGCCTGGAAGAACGGAGTGTCACAGGTGTACTTGAAGTTGGCTCTGTTCTTCTCAAAGGAGGCTTTGTACAGTCTCTGTTATGGAAAAATAGAGCACTGATAAGAATATATAGAAACATATGACCCAAATTTAAAAATATACATCTTCAACTGCCATAATGTTTACGTTTTTACTTACTCTTCGATCATCAAAACAGTGTTGAAAAGAGTCTTCTTCGCATCTTTTACATTATTTTTTGACATGAACTCTTTTGCATTATTTTCACATCAATATATATTTACCAGGGTGCTTACTCTTTATCCAAATAAAAATTCCAGACTTTTTCCAGACATTTTCAAAACTGCTATTTTTTCCCCTAAGACCTTGACTTTATGTACTTTTATACTTGTGTGCCTGCCTTTTTGATCGAGATTTTATTGTGCGTAGTAGAAAAGTTCTTTTTAATAATTGTATGAATGAATGAATGTATAATTCGCAGTAAATTATGTTTCACTGACAGAAACATTTTCAAAACATATGAAAATCACAAAAGTGCATGGATATCACACAAACAAGTTTCACTAGAATCATTCCAGTACCAACCAATTAGTGAGATCATATCAAGTTTTTAATGTTTTAGAAGTTGTTATAAGTTATACTTTCTCCTACTCCTTCTCAAATATGCGAACTAAGTCATATTTTGTTTTCACACACACACACACACACACACACACACACACACATATATATATATATATATATATATATATATACATATATATACATATATATATTTATATTTATATATATATATATATATATATATATATACATATATATATATATATATATATATATATATATATATATATATATATATATATATATATATATATATATATATATATATATACATCAGTTTTTCATGTTTTCTTGCAATCTTTTAATTTCTAAGGACTAAAGTAAGATTACTTTGTTTTGTTGCATGTTCAAAATAAACTGAAACTAACTGAAATACTTTCCTCATGTATTTTTAACCTTACAAGATTATGCACCTTAGAGCATACTCTAAAACTCGACTATGAGATACACTTTTTCCATACTTTATTAAGACTTTAACACAAAATTCCAGACTTTTCAAGGTCTGGAAAACAGCATTTAAAAATTTCCTACTTTTTAAGACTTTCAAGACCTGTGCAAGCACCCTGACTTAAATTTGATATGTGATTTGGAAAATTAACACACGTCATATCACTATTGCGTATTTTACTTTGATAACTGGTGATCAAATCAAAACAGCTCCAAATCCCATTTTAGGTCCTAAATTTCTGTATTAGAAATTTGTAGATTTAAATCCAAGAGAGCATTAAAAACTGGTTCCAAATGCACTAAAATTATCTTTTACCTCACTGTACAGGGCCTTGTTCCTCTCAGCCTGAACCAGCTCAGGTGTGTCCCACACAAAGCAGCCAATACCCTTCAGCCAATCCAGGTCCTCCTTGTACTTGACCTACAAGTAGATGCAGAAATGGTGAATGGTCAGGCACTTTATTTCAGTTCTACTGTTCTCATACCATCCTCATGTTTCTGTCATCTCACTCTGAATTCTTTTTTCAGTATACATCTTTTCAACATTACTTAACAGTTATTTTCAATTTTTAAAGTGTCAAATTTCCATCTTGAGTCAACATTTTATAATCACAAACAACTGTAAATCACAAACAATTGTAACAAGAAAAAAAAAACACACTACATTTAGTTAATCTTGTTTGACTATCAGTCAGTTTAATGGCTCTAATGCTCTTACCCCTAGTTACTGCCACTTTAAAGAAATAATAACAATAATAAAGAAGTTCAAAGTTTGTGTATTAAAATATATTAAAGTGTCTATATCTGAACTGTGGGCAGCTACATGTATGATACAACAATAGAAGCTCAAGAACACTCACACTGCTGACGTTATCATTGACAATTCTGCTGAAGAAGAACTCAGGACGGTCAGGGATGGACTTCCATGTACCAAGGGAGTTGATGTACTTCTCCCTGTATTTAACCTGGAGGACACAGTAATAAACAGGGACAGAAATAAAAAAAATATTAGTCTCCTTTTAACACTGACAGAATACAAGCTAAAGTGCAAAGAAAGTCAGTACAAATCAGCCGTCAATTTTTTTTTTTTTTACAAACCTCACTAATGTCATCAGTGACTCTGCGGTGGTAGATGATGTCCAGAGCATCCTTGACTGTGCGGTAGTGTCCCTTAGCGAGCTCAAAGCTCTCCTTATAACGGAGCTGAAGACATGAACAGAGACATGAATGGTATGTGTACAAAACACCAAACATATCACAGTGGAATATATTTTGGTGTGTTCTGGAAAAGGTTCACCCAGTGTTAATGCTCACATCACTGGACTGGAGGTAGGCTGTCTTAGCACGGATCAGCAGAGGTGTATCAGCGATGGCAGTGTATCTGTGCTTCATCTTCTCATACTGGTCTTTGTATTTGTTCTAAAGAAAGAGAAAGATCATATTATTCCAGGAGATAGCTCAATTATTGATTCATTGGTAATAGGCAAGATGATTTTGCAAACTGAATTAAGTGAGAACATTCAGTATTATATTCTGCATCAACCATATTGTACGACTCCTAAAGTTACCTTGAGTGTTTTTCCTCTGTTGTTTATAAAATATGAGGGTAGTTGTCTTTTAATAACTGAACTTATGTAATATAGCATATACTTTGCTTTTCTCAGCTATGGCTTTATACACCTTTTAACTTCTGTGTTTCATGGTAATTACATGCATGCATAGTTGAATAACTTAATAAAATTTTGAAAGTCGGAGTCAGTGGAGAGTCTTTGCCCCAAGTGGAGGAGTTTAAGTATCTCAGGGTCTTGTTCACGAGTGAGGTAAGGATGGAGCATGAGATTGACAGACGCAGCGTCTGCAGTGATGCAGTCGCTGTATCGGTCGGTTGTGGTAAATTCCTACCCTCACCTATGATCATGAGCTTTGGGTCATGACCGAAAGGACAAGATCCCGGACACAAGCGATTAAAATGAGTTTCCTCCACAGGGTGGCTGGGCGCACCCTTAGGGATAGCACAGAGGAGCTCAGCCACCAGGGAGGAGTTTGGAGTAGAGCCGCTGCTTCTCCACATCGAGAGGGGCCAGCTGAGGTGGCTCGGGCATCTGTTTCGGATGCCTCCTGGACACCTCCCTGGGGAGGTGTTCCAGGCATGTCCTGCTGGTCTCGGGGAAGACCTAGGACACGTTGGAGAGACTATGTCTCTCGGCTGGCCTGGGAACACCTTGGGGTCCCCCCAGAAGAGCTGGAGGAGGTGTCTGGGGAGAGGGAAGTCTGGGCATCCCTGCTTAGACGGTTGCCCCCGCGACCCAGCCCCGGATAAGCGGTGGATAATGGATGGATTAACATATATTTGTATTTTGGCACAAGTTTGAGCAATACACTTTTAAAAGGTCTGGATCACTTTCTATGCTTGAAATAGGGACTTAAGAAAAGGAAGAAAGATGTAAGACGTTCCACATAAGATATCTGAAAAGAAGACGAGGAAGACTTACATCGCTGTAAACCACTTTCATTTTTCTTGCGTGACCCATGGTTGGAGTTTCCACTTCTGGTGTGAAATGGGCTCTCTCCTTACTAGCCAGGTCTGTGTACTTGTACTGAAGAAAAAAGAGAACACGAAAGCAATGTTAGATTGCATTACTGTGCAATAAATACAGGCAATTATCAAGACATTTAGCAAGTCAGAATGTAAATAGTCTTGCCTTATTAGTGAGCCCCTGGGACCATTTGGCTCTCTGGATTTCCACAGAGTCCAGGGTGGTGGTGACCTTGGACATTTCCTCTTTACTCTGGGCTTTATAGACCATCTGGAACAAAAGAACCATAGATTTTATTAAAAAAAATAAAATAAAAGGGCCTGTCTTACAGCTCCAACACAAACAGTTAACACCAGGTTTAGACTATTGTAGTACAAATGGTTATTTAGAACATATGTCACCCCTGTAAAACTACACCGTTTTAATCCTAACCTTCCTGACATTTGTACTAAGCGTAATAAGGAAATAGGCACTTTGTTTCATTGCATGTGAGCCTGTGAGAAACTTCAGAATTTTTGGAAAGAGACTCTGAAGTTAATTTATAGATTTATAGGATGTATTATCCCTGTGGATCCAAAATTGTGTATTTTGCACATCTTCCCTGAGCAGTTTCAAGTAATCGGAAGAAAAAGGAAACAGTTAAATTTTTGTTTATTACAAGCCAAACGAGTTATTTCTTTGAAATGGAAAGATATTCAAGGACCCACAGTGAACCAATGGATTAAAGAAATGTCTTCTAACCTGACACTGTAAAAGCTGACGTACCTGGCTAAAGGAAAGATCAAAGACTTTTATAAGCTCTGGACACCTTTTTTGCAAATTATAAAGGACTTGTCTGTATAGACAATTAAGTTGTGTCTGTCAAGTATGTTTTGTTGTACTGGGAGTAGGTGCTATAGTGTGGGTGGGGGAGGATGGGGATTATTTTGAAGTGTGGATGTTGTTGCCTGTTCTTATAAAACAATGAAAATAACAATAAATATAGTTATGAAAAAAAAAAAAAACTAAAAAAGAAAAAGAAAATAAATAAATAAATAAAAAAACTCAGTAAGTAAGTAAATAAATAAATAAATGAGTGAATGAATGAATGATAAATAAATAAATAAATAAATAAATAAATAAATAAATAAATAAATAAATAAATAAATGCAAGGAATCAATGTTAGCCTAACCTGATGATGTGAAATTCTTTACGTGGTGTGTGAATTCTGAATTACGTGACTCACGTGGCTCATGTGTGTCTTCAGCTCCGTCACACGTTTGTACTCTGGTGTGTCCAAAACCACAGAGAAGTTTGCAAGGTTCTTCTTGGCGTCTGTGATATAGGTGTTCTGTGAAAGCCAAATGAACATGATTTCACATCATTAGACTGATTCTCAACTTACACTTACACTTACATATATAACACTTACATATATGATATGATATTTCATGTGGACTGAAACACATACCCTGAACTTGTTGATGTTGCGGACGTGAATCATCTCAGGTGTGTCGTACAGGAAGCAGCCAATGCCTCTAAGCCACATCAGATCCTCTTTGTATTTGAGCTAAAGACAAACAACGATTTTGAACCACAATATCTACAGAGCAGCTTGTTGAAATGTTTGTCAAACAACTAAATTGTGTCAACAACTGTTTGTGGCATACTTCACTGGTGATCTCGTTGACGTGGTAGCAGTGCATCAGCTCAGGTGTGATGGGCATAGAGATCAGCTGGCCTTTGGCGGCGTTGAACTTCTCTTTGTAGCAGAGCTGCAACGAAAACAAAACAAAAAGGTTACAAGAATCTAACATTAAGCAAATGAATCAGAGGAATGAAGTGCAGTAAAATAGAACTTGCTTACATCACTGAGGTGCTCCTGGTTCATCTTGACTTGTTTGATATCAGGGGTGTCATAGGTTGTGTGGATCTTGTCCTTCTGTTTGTGGTAATCCTCACGATACAGGCGCTGGAAGGAAAAACACAGAGCATCACAGAGGGTAACAGAAATGTTCAATAGATTAATGCAACCGTTTTCTTAGTAAACAGCTAAGGCTCATCTTACCTCATTGGTCGCCTTGTTGACCTTCCTGATGTTGACAAAGTTGACGCCCTCTGGATGGAGAGCGTAGGCCTTAGCCTTTGTCATCTCATAGGCCTCTTTGTACTTGACCTGGAAGCAGAAAGGATTTGGTTCAGGACATTTTCAACTATGTGCTTTTGTTTGTGAACAAATAACGGTATGAGATACGACAGCTGAATACTTACGTTGCTGGTGACAACACTGTTTTGCTTAACCTGCTTGATGATGGGAGTGTCATGGGGGAGGGAGTAACCAGTGGGCATGAAGCTCTTGTTGGCCTCCTTGTACCAGTTCTGGGAGAAAGTGGAGAAAAGATGTTTCATTGTTTCATTGGCAGTACTGACATATAAATATATGGACTGTCACAAAGGAAGTGACATTCACAATTTGTTCTTTTCATGTTCCTTTTTTAATTTTCCTGTCTGTCGACAAACACATATCTGACTAAGTATCTATCAAAAGTATTTAATGTCAATACCTTTGAATCACCAGCAGTTCCAAAAACAACACTTTTCCAATACTAATTTTCTATTTTAACAAAAATAAGAATGATTTACACATTAATCTAAAAATTTTTATTTCATTTTTCTGCTTATTTGCATTGTTACACTGAAAGTTCCCTAACAACATTAAGTATAAACCCATATGTTCACACTGCAAGCTTGAAAGTGTCTGTTGACATAATATCACAACCAAAATATCCTGCAGTAACACTCTTAAAGCACTACAATTTGGTTGATCATTGCACAGGTCATTATTCAGCACTTGATAGTATTTAAGCAATGTGGTTGATGGCATTAAATTATCGAAGTTTGGCATCTAGTCCTGTTTATGATAAGGAATATCCATATCCACTGTTCCTAAATTACCTATGATAAGTCACATTTTACCTTTGAAAACTCTCCAAACTCTTCAGTCAGAGTTGAAAATACCAGACCTCATCTCACTACAAGCTTTTCAGACCATTTTTCTGACTAGACAGCAAGAATCCTTTGTACAGTGCCTGTGTTTTTAATTTGCAGATCTAGACCAGATCTTGCATTTTAAAAAATTGCAGGTGACCTAAACAACATTGTACAATTTTGTGAAACTCTTATTATTTTGTGTTATTACTAAATTATTGCCTGTTTCGTTTTTTTTTTTTTTATCACCAATGGTTTGACTTGTTTTTCATCGTATGGTGTGTACTGCTTGGCCTCTTGGTCAGGTTGCCCTTGTAAAAGAGATCTCAATCTCAATGGGATTTTATCTGGTTAAACGAAGGTTAGATAAAATAAAATAAAATAAAAACTGTAAAAATACTGTAAATAACACTGTAAATCTATGTCATTGTGCAACGTGCTTAAGGCAACAAATCGATAGTGTATTGACAGAAATTATTTATCACGTAAATGAATAATGGCTGAGAGGTTTGTTCTAATATGAAAACTGTACATCTGTACAGATGGTTGTAACAACCAGTGTTTACGTGTCCTCTTCTGTCAAGCATTTGCGAGAATATCCTTACATTATACATACTGAAGATAGACTATTAAAAGGTAGCTGATATATTCCTTACATCGCTCTGGATGTAGTTGGCCAGGCGAGCCCTCTCTGTTTCAATGGTAACGGCAGGAGCAGTGTTGGTTCCCTTGATGTTAGCGTTGTAGTCATAGCGGTAGTGCAGCTGGGAAAAGAGAGGAAAGATGAAAAAACAAATTGTGAGAAGTTAGTTTGCTATTTTGGGGGAATATAAATGAACAGATGATTAGACAATAGATCTTAGAGAAGTCACTTACATCGCTCAGGTTCACAGCGTTCTGTTTGGCCGTCTCGTACACTGGAGTATCTGTCACAACTGAATAGTCCTTAAAGCCTTCGATACCCTTGGCTCTGTACTTGGCCTGGAAAATAAATACAAAGACAAAGCCATCAGCACTATTTAGACCTTTTTAGAAGGTGCACAGTTTAAGATAAGAAATGGAGGAAAATGAAGAAGCACAGACACATAGGGTGAAGTAAGAAGGTAGTCACCTCGCTCTGAAGTATACCAGCATTCTTGACACGAAGGATCTCAGGTGTATCCCAGGCATAGCAGCCAATACCCTTCAGCCAGTTCAGATCATCCTTGTAGAAAATCTGGGGAGAGTATTAAAAAAGCCCATCTGCAGCAGAAAAACTGAATAATGTTCTTTTTTTGTGGTTTTACTGTGACTGTTTTCTGTCTGAAAACATAGCTAACAGAGGTAGAATGTAAACTATCGACTGATGCAACACACAAGTTTGAGTTTGAAGGATAAAAATGGATGATATAAGACAGAATAGAAAAGATGAGATTCATTGTCCTTTTTGATGTTGTAACCATCATGAAAAAAGAGATTTAAGTTGCACATGAACAAAAAAAATCAGATTAGTATATCTCAGTAATACAAAAATACATAATAGTGAGCATGGAATTACGCTTTTGCAATCAACTATTGTTTAGAAATTTAGAAAATATCAGTTCTGCAATACAGTGGGGCAAAAAAGTATTTAGTCAGCCATTGATTTTTCAAGCTCTCCTACTTAGAAAGATGAGAGAGGTCTGTAATTTTCATCAGAGGTGCACTTCAACTATGAGAGACAAAATGAGAAAAAAAATCCAGGAAATCACATTGTAGGATTTTTAAAGAATTTATTTGTAAATTATGGTGGAAAATAAGTATTTGGTCACCCACAAACAAGCAAGATTTCTGGCTCTCACAGACCTGTAACTTCTTCTTTAAGAAGGTCTTCTGTCCTCCACTCATTACCTGTATTAATGGCACCTGTTTGAACTTGTTATCTGTATAAAAGACACCTGTCCACGGCCTCAAACAGTAAGACTCCAAACTCAACCATGGCCAAGACCAAACAGCTGTCGAAGGACATCAGGAAGAAAATTGTAGACCTGCACCAGACTTGGAAGAGTGAATCTACAATAGGCAAGCAGGTTGGTGTGAATAAATCAACTGTGGTAGCAATTGTGAGAAAATGGAAGACATACAAGACCATTGATAATCTCCCTCGATCTGGGGCCCCACGCATGAGCTCATCCCATGGGGTTAAAATGATCATGAGAACGGTGAGCAGAAATCCCAGAACTACACGGAGGGACCTGATGAATGACCTGCAGAGAGCTGGGACCAAAGTAACAAAGGCTACCATCAGTAACACACTACGCTGAGAGGGACTCAAATCCTGCAGCACCAGGTGTGTTCCCCTGCATAAACCAGTACATGTCCAGGCCTGTCTGAAGTTTGCCAGAGAGCATATGGATGATCCAGAAGAGGACTGGGAGAATATCATGTGGTCAGATGAAACCAAAATAGAACTTTTTGGTAAAAACTCAACTTGTCGTGTTTGGAGGAAGAAGAATGCTGAGTTGCATCTCAAGAACACCATACCTACTGTGAAGTATGGGGGTGGAAACCTCATGCTTTGGGGCTGTTTTTCTGCAAAGGGGACAGGACAACTGATCCGTGTTAAGGGAAAGAATGAACGGGGCTATGTATCATGAGATTTTAAGCCAAAACCTCCTTCCATCAGTGAGAGCATTGAAGACGGCACGGAACGTGACTGGGTCTTCCAGCATGACAATGATCCCAAACACACCGCTCAGGCAATGTAGGAGTGGTGTCAAAGCATTTCAAGGTCTTGGAGTGGCCTAGCCAGTCTTCTGACCCCAACCCCATAGAAAATTTGTGGAGGGAGTTGAAAGTCCGTGTTGCCCAGCGACAGCCCCAAAACATCATTGCTCTAGAGGAGATCTGCATGGAGGAATGGGCCAAAATACCAGCTACAGTGTGTGCAAACCTGGTGAAGACTTACAGGAAACGTTTGACCTCTGTCATTGCCAACAAAGGTTATGTTTCAAACTACTGAGTTGAACTTTTGTTATTGACCAAATACTTATTTTCCATCATAATTTACAAATAAATTCTTTAAAAATCCTACAATGTGATTTCCCGGATTTTTTTTTTTCTCATTTTGTCTCTCATAGTTGAAGTGTACCTCTGATGAAAATTACAGACCTCTCTCATCTTTCTAAGTAGGAGAACTTGCAAAATCAGTGGCTGACTAAATACTTTTTTGCCCCATTGTATATAGCGATATTTCATTTCACAGTACTGTATTGATATTAAAAAGTACTGTATCGATATTTTTAGGTATTTATTCAAATGTAGAGATGGTGGAGGTTAATTTTTTTTGTTTTTGTTTTTTTTTCATTGTTTCTATCTTATTTATTATTATTTTAACACTGTTTTATTAAATAATGGTTATTTGAAGCATCCTAAAAGCACTTTTTACTGTCTGAGGGAGGCAGATGTTTGTTCCTTTGGAAACAAGGAGAATTAGTAAAATGTTGTGATATAGCATTAGATCCTGTTCTGATCAAATAAAAAATGTGTTTCGTATTTGTACATATTTCGGGTGTAATTCAATCCTTCCAGGAAATAATCTTTAAAAAAAAATTGCCTTTTTAACAGTATCATGATATATCGTGATATATTGTATCATGATCCTAGTATTGGGATTTGTATCGTATCACTAGATTCTTGCCAATACACACCCTTAGGGGAACTTTGGGAAGTTACTTACGTCACTGAGCTGCTCGTTGACCTTGCGTGCCTGGACATACACTTGCATGTCGGGCAGGCAAATCCACTGATGCAGATACTTGCGGTAGTGGATTCCGCTGACAGTGGACTGAGTGTTGCGGGCAGACAGAATCTCCAGCATGTCAGGTGGGATGTGGTTCTTGGCTTTTGTCTTCTCGTAGTCCTCCTTGTACAAACGCTATTGAGGTTGACAACACATGGTATGTTTAGTTCTTGTTGAAGATGTACACAAAAGCTGCTGCATATTTTAAATGCTTAAGAGTCTTTATCTAATAGATGCAGCTTGAACTTACATCAAGGACGAGTTTTCCAGCTTTGACACAGCGAGCAGTGGCGGGATCGTCCTCCAGAGACTTAGGCAGGCTGTAGAGGGATTTGAACTTCTCATAATCCTCCTTGTACTTTACCTAAAAGAGCAAAGCATTTCATATCATCTCTCAGCAATTAATTGTAAAAATCACAAATTCCAGTAAACAAAACCTAATTGAGCTTTTAAAAAAAAAGGGTGGGGGGTGGGATGGGAAAAGCTCATGTAATATTTTTGTTTTGTTTTGGCTTTCATTTTTAGGGACCGAGCCGAAAAGGCCCTCTCACACAGTAAGAGGCCTTGCCTGCAAGCAAGGCCCTATTGTTATTCGTTCGTTTTTATATTATTATTATTCAGACACCACTTTGAACTGGATTTTGACCCCTAAACATGCTCGAAAACTCACCAAATTTGGCACACATGTCAGGCCTGGCGAAAAATTTGATAAAATGTAAAAATTAACCCCATAGGTGCCAAAATGGGCTCTCTAGCGCCACCTATGTGAAAAAAACAGCAAAAGCCCTAGTGGCCAGTAGGAATGTCGTAGAGACATGGAGCTAGTGCCAAAATGTTTTTTGGATGATGCACTACAAATCATCCATTGACACTTATGACCTATCTCCAACTCTCCAACTCTCTCGCAATATGCCTTTCAAAATAAAATTTCTAAAACTAACTCCGAAGACACCGTTTGTCATATTGACTTCTAAATAGCACCAAAAGATAGAGTGAACCCTCCTCAAAAAAGTGATCTCGCACTTTTTTCAGAACTGTCTTAGTTTTTTTTTAGAAGCCCGCAAAGTTGCGATGTTTGGAACTCATTTTTCACTTTGGAATTTTTCCCCACATGTGACATATCTATCCGTTCACAGGACTCACCACAATTCTAACATGCAAAAAATTTTCAGATACAATGTACGGTTATTGATTTATAACAATTTGTTTGTTTTCATACTTTTTCCACTTTTGACTGCCATTTGACCCCCTTAACATGCTTCAAAACTCACCAAATTTGCCATGTATGTCATGGCTGCTGAACACTTTGATTCAATATCAGAATTAACCTCTTGGGTGCCAAAATGGACTCTGTAGCGCCACCTTTGTACTAAAAAACACACAAAATCTGCCCTAGCGGCCAGTAGGAATGTCACAGAAACATGAAACAAATGCCAAAATGTTGGTCTGATTGAGCCCGACAAATCATACACTGACACTCATGAGCTAACTCCAACAGGAAGTTGGCAATCTGCCTTTCAAAGTTACTCTATGTTTCTGCAATTACTGCTTATTCATTTCAGACTTTTGACAAAAAAGTTCATTAAAAAGTTCATTAAACCTCATCAAAAACCTCATTAAATTCCCACAAGTCTGCAGAATCCAAAAGTGAAAGAATTTTTCAGATACGACCTACGGTTATGGAATAATCGTGATTTTTTGAAGAGTATGTTTAGTTTCACTTTTCACAATGACAAAATCCCTATATAAGGCTTAGTAGTGCAGCTCTGCTGATGTCTGACAATAGATTAGTGATTAAAGCTGTAGTCTACTGTATAGAAGTCTGCAGGTTCAAGTCCTAGGCTGGACAAATAATTTTCATGCCCCCCCCCCCACACACACACACACACATTTTAAAACAGGTTTTGCTGCATTGTATTGTGGATATTGGACATTTTGCACACATTACAAAGTACACAGAGTACATTTTTTCAAAATAAACCCTTATGAAAAAAATAAATAATGTCTATTAAATAACTTCTTTTCATTTTTATGATTAAACGCTCAACTGTTTGTATAATGCTTCTTCATTCAAAAGTGCTCTTTCTCACAGACACACATGCTCACACAATAGAGTTTTTCCAAAATAATAGCCTTAAATGTGATAAATCATCACTTTTATGCTCAATTATTCATACAATTTCAATTCATTTTTCAAACTGATTCTTTCTCTCACATACAAAACAAACGCACATACACACAGTAGGGTTTCCAAACTAAAAATCTCATTTAAAGGTGATGGTGGTTTCAGCAGAGGGTCGCTGGTGTTCATTAGAGATGTAAGGATGACGGACACTAAAGGGTGGGAACTGGTATCGGGACGGAGAGGTGTGAGTGGAGCTGAGGTGTCGACAGTCACGAGAGGCGGATCGCGCGGGAGGCGGAACGCCCGGTGCGAGGTCCCGCCCAATGCTGCTTGCAGCTTTAATTATTATTTTTATTTATTTTTTTTTCTTTTCTCTTCTTATGTTTAAAAATCATCCCTGTGTGGTGTATCTGTAAGTTTATACATTTATGTATGTTCCTTCTGTAAAACGTGCCTTATCTCACTGTAACAAACTATAGTTGTTTGCTAAACACCATAAACATCCCGTAAAAGCTTCCATTAATAAAAACAAATCTTTATAAAAAATAAAAAAAATAAAAATATCTCAAAACTGTGAAAAAACTTTGTAAATATTAACCCAAGGAAGCTACCTAAAAAATTTGAAATGAATCCGACCAGTAGTTTCATTGGAGATGATGTTTGAAGACACTGCTAATAAAGACGACAGCAGACACAGCACCTTCACCATAGCTATAAAGGGACTTACACTGCTCAGGACGACCTTCTGGTGTTTGGCGTGTTGCAGGGCATGTGAGTCGTGTGGAATCTGGTAGCTCTTGGCTTTGATTTTGTCCCAGGCAGAGGTGTAGTTTTTCTGTTAAAAGAAAATCAAACACATACAGTATCAGCAATAAAACAATGGCCTCTTCTTGCAAGTGATGAAAAGATAAAGGTGTTGATCATCACTTACGTTGCTGAAGAAGTATTTGAAGTTGTGGCATCTGGCATAGTCGTAGGTATCAAGAACAGTGGTGTACATGTGCTTCTCCTTATGATAAGCCTCCCTGTAGTTCAGCTGTTGACAGTTGATCAGTTAATACACTAATGTTAGCATTGTAATTTAAATGTATATTATAAGATATGAAAAGGTGCAGCCCACTCACCTCACTGGCCCAGGTGTGACCCAGAACAGCAGTCACATAGACTGGGGTATCCGTCACAATGGAGTAGTTGTTGAACTCTTTCTTAGCCTCATCTCTGTATTTAAGCTACAAGGGAAAGAAATATTACAACTGTTAGATTATATTAGATTACATTACATTACATTAGAGGTACTTTATTGATCCCAAGGGAAAGTCAAGCATCCGGCATCAGCAGTAAACACACTAAATACACAAGGCACAATAGTAACAGAAACACTACAAATACAAATGCAAATATACAAAACAGAAATATTTACATCCAAGATTATATACACAAAAAACTAAAAAAAACCTTTTAGATATGAGTTACACTGTACAGGTGACCTATGACCTTCCGTGTGATTACTTACATCACTCTGCAGCTCATATGACTTCTTGGCACGAACAATCTCTGGGGTGTCCCACACATAGCAGCCAATACCCTTCATCCAGTTCAGGTCATCCTTGTAGAACACCTATTGAAGAACAACAGCACAAAGTACAACATGATACGCAAAAAATCTGATGAAGGTTAAACCACCTATTTTTTTGGGTAGAGTTAACTGTCAGAAAACACTGTAATCAAAATTCACACTGCAAGGACCACTGTGAAAGATTTAGTGGCATCTACTCGTGACCTCACCACTCCCAATTACCTACCCAATTGTGTAAACGTGTCTACAGTCTTTATGTTGTTTTTGTGTACTTGTGCTATTTTTGTGTTGTTGCATCTTACAAGTCATTTTTCTCTATATTTTCCACTTGTCCTGTTGCATCTTTTACATCCTTTTTGTCTCTATTTTTATGTCACTTTTATCTTCAGGTCATTTTTGTTTTCCTTGGGTCTTGTATTTCGTCATATGTACTGTACGTCATCTTTGTCTTTTATATTGGGCTCATCATCGCATCTTTTAAGTCATCGTCTCCTAATTATTTCTTTGACCTCCTTTTTGTCTTGGTTGATCTTTTAAGTCATTTTTATGTTCATGTAAAGTTTGTGTTGTTGAGTCTTCCAAATCATTTTTGTCTTTATGTCATTTCCATCTTGTTGCATCTTTTAGGTCATTACTGTTATTATCTTGCTTTCATCTTATCTAATTTCATCTAATGTTTTTCTTCAAATATGGATATGTAAATTGCTTTGTCAATATCCATTTGTCACTGTCTAGTGACTCAAGCAGGATTAAGCTACTTCCTACCAATGGGTGACATCATGGTAGCTATGTCCACTCTTTTTGAGTCTATGGTCTGTCTGGTCAGTCTGATACCACAGTCCACTTTTGCTGATAGATCCCCCTAAATCTGACACATTGGTGCAGAAATAATTTCATTTGTAGTCCTAGTTTTTAAACAGGGTACCTACAGGTTTCTACAAGTTAAATTTAAGACTTTTTAAGACCTTTTTAATGCTACTAAGACAGAATTTAATGTGCATTTCATAGTCTATTTCATAGCCATACTGGCAAATTGTGATTCCTAGAATTCAGGAACATTCATTTATTGACTCCAACACCTTGATTCCCACTGTTCCGAGTCATTTCTACAAAGTTAGCGATAATCTGTTCCTAATTTCAACATAAATTTTCAGTTTGGGACGGGTGGAACTGAATAGACTAACGTTACTTTCTTTTCAGCTTGGACATTTTCCAGACACATTTAAACATAACAAGTTTATGGCAATATAACCTAAGACCGAACATATCAAATTTAATACCTTTTAAAAACTTTTTTAAGGTATTAAATGCAGATTTATAAATTCAAGACTTTTTCTGCGGGAACCCTGTTAAAGTAAGAATGACAACATTGCAAAACAGGATGTGATTTGTCCAAACATCTCCCATAAGAAACAGCAGAACCATGGAAAAGGAACGTACATCACTGAGAATCTCATTAGTCTTGCGGGCACGGATAGCATCCTCCTGCTCGGGATGGCAGGTCCACTGGTGCAGGTAGGTGCGGTACAAGACATCACTCAGCATGTCCTGACAACGCTTAGCCACCAGGTTGGGGATGACATCAGGTGGGAGGTGGATCTTGGTCTTGGTCTGATGGTAGTCCTTCTGATAGAGCCTCTGAAAATGGAAGAATACCATAGAGTCATTAACATTGCCATGTCCTTTTTATACATATGGAATAATAAGTTAAGGATAAATTATGTCTTACCAGACCCTTGTTCTTCTCCTGCTCTCCACATCGCATCACCTCAGGGAAGTCCACCAGGGTCCCAGCCATATAGTGACCCTTGGCCTTCTCATGAGAATCCTTGTACTTAACCTAATAACAGTAAAAGGATGAAGCCTCAACATTGTGTACATAGAAATTCAAGAAATGATTTGTGAAAGAGAGGGAGGCTATGATTTATGGGGAAAATTAAATTTAAAGATTCATAAAGTTAAAAAGTTTCTGTATTACCATCTGTGGAATAAAATTGTGGAACAAAGTGTGTGGGGATAAAACAAATATCAAACATAATTCAGTTTAAAAAGAAGATATAAAGAATTGATTCTTGAGTGGTACAGTATTTAATAATGACAATGAGGGCTGTTTGTTTATGGATAATGTTGTATTGATAAATATGCTGTAATTATTGAAGGAAATTGTTGAATTGTTGAGTCTGTTTGTATGACTACTGCCATGATCATATTGTTTAGTATAATTCAGTTACTGCATTATGTATTCATTGTGGTTGAATGCTAAAATTAGGAAAAATGTGTTGTTTAATTGTTGTTTTAAGTTAGTGATAAAGGAGTAAAAGCACTTGAGGGGTAGGATTACATAAGTTTATACTTCTTCCTACTCCTTTTCAACCATGTAAAATTCAGACTTGCACATACTTGATGATAGATTCTGTTCATTTAAATGTTATTTTGTTTTTGTCTTAATTTGCTTTGTTTTTTTTTATTTTGTTTCTTTGCATGTTTGTAATTAATTAATTAATTAATTACTTAATTAATTAATTAATTACATACAAAGAAATCAATTCCACTTGACTTTGCTGCATCATTCCATGACATTATCATAAAATAAGACACTCACATCACTGGCGATTTCCCTGCCCTTCTTGCCAGAGAGCAGTGGGATATATTCATGGTTGAGTTGGTAGCTTGTAGCCTTTGTGGCATCCCATTGTGCTTTGTACAATTTCTGAAATCACACAGCATAAGCACAAAATATTTAACATAAGAGAGATGGAGGAATCAACAAAAATAATGAAGTTAAATGAAGACTGTGATGAGTTGGATCTTGTACCTCACTGATGTTCTTTGACACTTCCCTGCTATGAGCCATTTGAGGAGTATCATCAGAACCAATGTAGTGACCCTTCTCTGCATTGAATGACTCTTTGTACTTCAGCTGAGGTTAGAACAGAAAAAAGCAGACATTTTAAATTTGGCATAATCTGATATTCATGATTTTGAAATTTAGTTGCTTGACTGTAAATTTTTTTACATACATCGCTAAGGTTGGCGGCGTTTATCTTGGCCAAAACAATTTCAGGTCGGTCCACAATCAAGGAGAATTTTCCAAAGCATTCAATGGCATTCTTCTTGTAGAGCCTCTGCAGGTATGAATTAAAACAACAAGGTAAGACACATGTGACACAAAAATGCAGATATATGCTAGAATCAAAGTGAAAATTGGAATTGCAAACATACATCATTGAGAATCTCCTGGGCCTTCTTGGTCTTGACGTGATCGACAGAGTCCGCTGCTACCCAGCCGCAGCCACGCAGCCATTCCAGATCAGCCTTGTAAATGTGCTGGAAACAGACAAACAGGAAGTTAATCTTCTGGCCAATTGGTCCAAAGATTTCTAGTGTGTTCTAACATTTATGGCACTCACATCACTCTGCAGATCGTATGCTTTGCGGGCCTGGATGACGTCGTTCTGGTCTGGCATGCAGGTCCACTGGTGCAGGCGGGTTCTGTAGTTATCGTCATTGACTTGCATCTGGCATTTCTTGGCCAGTTCAAACTGAAGCATGTCCACTGGGAGGTTGAACTTGGTCTTGGACATGTTGAAGTCCTTCTTGTACAGAGCATCACTGGCGATCTTAGCTGAATTCACTGCCAGCATCATCAAAGGGTCTTCCTCAATACAACGGGCACCAATGTGGTGGCCGACCTGCTTACGGTAGCTCTCCAGATAGTGATGCTACAAGACACAAACAGTTTTCTGTCACCATCATGTCAGGCACAACTAAAATCAGCTTCCCCCATGTTGCCTCCAGTGTCACTCACACTGGTGTATGAATGCGTATGAATGTTTGGTGGTGGTCAGAGGGGCCGTTCCATGTGAATTGGTAGCCACGCTTCCGTCAGCTGTGGCTACAAATGTAGTTTGCTACCACCAGAGTGTGATTGTGAGAGTGAATGAATAATGGATCAATAATGTAAAGTGCTTTGGGTGCCTTGAAAAGTGCTATAGAAATCCAATCCATAATAATAAATATAATAATATCAATGTACAGTATAATGTTATTCAGGATTTCTGCATAAGACTTTTGAAGATTAAAGCTCCCTACTCCCTACTTCCTACTGTTATTTTCATCATGTTTCAACTGAGCAACAAACACATCATTCTAAAGCTAGCTCTCACTACACTTGCACTTTCTGATAATAGAAGGAAGTAACATTAACAGATGCAAAATTGCCTTGTCGGTTTCATATTAATCATGATTTGTAGTTTTGTATACTGTGATCATTACCAGTCTTTCCCAAAAACATGTAAAGTGAGATTGAAGTAACCTTAACTTTATTCATTTATTTAATCAATAAACATCTTTTAAGACCTAAAATTCAGATTATTGGATTTTAGACTTTTTAAACTAACATTATTATTATTATGATGATGATGATGATGATGATGATGATGATGATTATTATTATTATTATTATTATTCATTAATTCATTTTCTGAACCCGCTTTATCCTCACTCGGGTTAAGGGGGGTCACTTGGAGAAACAATCACTCTCACATTCACACCTATGAGCAATTTAGATTAACCAATTAACCTATTAGTGCATGTCTTTGGATGGTGGGAGTTAGCCGGAGTACCCGGAGAGAACCCACGCAGACACGGGGAGAACATGCAAACTCCACACAGAAAGGTCCCACCCCCCGTCGTTGGAATCGAACCCAGGACCTTCTTGCTGTGAGGCACGAGTGCTAACCACTGCACCACCATGTCGCCCATTATTATTATTATTATTATTATTATTATTATTATTATTATTATTATTATTATTATTATTATTATTATTATTATTATTAAAAATAAAACATACTCTATTCCAGAACTCACCTTGCTCTGTACTTTAGATGTTTGGATGCACTGCTTGATTGGTACAGCATCTCCAGGCATGTAGTAGCCAGTGGCTTTGACCTTATCCCACTCTTTGGTGTACAGGTGCTGCAGGAGAGTTAAACAGTTATCATAAGTTTACAAAAACAGCTTATGGCACATGAAGGTGGAAATAGATAGGATAGAAAAGATAACAAAGAAACAAGGAGGGGATGGCTGGATTTCTTACTGGGTGAACATTCTTGGCCACCTCTTTGGCTGTGGCGAGGGTTGGAGTTTCCACCAGGGTGTACTTGGTCTTGTCCTTGTGCCAGGCCTCACGATACTTGGCCTGAAGAAAAAAAAGAAATGCAAACTTAGTGCAAATCATTAATCAAAATTACCTAGTATGTTTAGAAATACCAACTTAATCAATACGTCAATCAATATAGTGTCCCCCTCACTTCATTGAGCACTTCAGCAGCATTCTTGGCGCACACTATGTCGACTCTATCAGTTGGAACTATGTATTTCTGCTCATCCAACTTGACACGATATCCTCTCTGTAAAACAGTAACACAGACATGTAAATACAGTAAATCAGTGGATTAACCAAAGAAACATTCTACTGTCTAAACATCAATCAACCTGACATATTTAAAAAGAACCCTAAAAATGATTTTATATGTGACTGTGTGGACAGTGCCTGTGTTTTTAAATTTTTAATTATTGTTTGTTGTGTTATAGCTCCTGCACTTCTTGTTGAAAACACTATTACACCTCTAAAATGTATGTTTTATTCTGTACTGTCGTTTCCCCATAACAGTTCTTATGGCATGTATTGCTGACCTCTTGGCCAGGTCACCCTTATGAAAGAGATCCTGATCTCAATGGGTTTTGTCTGGTGAAATAAAGGTTGAATAAATGATTCTAAAAGTATTGTGAAGTTAGTTAGGTTTAAGACTGAATCAAAAACTACTAATGAAAAAACATGATTTAAATTGTTTTTAATAGAGGCTGTTTTCATATTTTAAAAATCCACCATTGATTGTTTTTTTTATTCCCTGTATTGTATTTGTGCCTCTATTCTTTTTGTATTTTCCTTTCTTTTGTTATGGACATTTGGACATTTTAAGAAAGTCTCCTGTAGACAGATGCTGTAAAAAAGGTTGTGTTTCAAGAGCTAAATTTTAGAGTGTCTGGTACTTTCTGTCAAAATTCTGTCAGCAATTCTAATGTTACTGTTGAGTTCATACAAAATAAAAGTCCAATCAAGTCCAATCTAAAAATGATGCATGATGTAGATGAATTGAATAGCTTTGCACTTTAAAATAATGTGATGTCTGCATACCTTTAAGAAATCAGTACTTTCCTCATAAAACTACAAAAGGTTAAACTAGCCCTAAAACTAAATAAACAGTGAATTCCTTTAAATAAAAGTTAAACTAAAATGACTTATGTACTCATAAAAAGAACTAATGCTAAAAGTAAATCAAACCAAATGACCGGACTTACGTCAGCTAGGACCTTCTGCGCATTCTTCACCTTCATAACATCTACACTCTCATGAGGCATCCAGCCACATCCCCGGATCCACTCCAGATCAGCCTTGTACACAGCCTGAGGAGAGAAAGCAGACACATTGTTTTACGATTCCGACAGCATACACATAATATCCACTATATAAGTAGAAAAACACTACATATAAGTAAATGCTCTTCATTAATACTAGAATGGACAGACATCACTCTAGATATTGTACAACGTTCTGTTTATTTACTTTTTATGTTACATTGACATTACACTCTCTCCTTTTTATGGACAAATAAACTCTACATGAATATTGAACTTCTACTGACCTGGACTTTTCCTGTCTATTCCAAGCAATATCTACTAGTATGTTATAAGAAGATCATAAGAAACTGTCATTACTCACATCACTCTGCAGGTCATAAGCCTTTCTGGCCTGGACCACATCATTAGAGTCTGGCAGGCAGGTCCACTGGTGCAGGTGAGTTCTGTAGTTGAAATCGTTGACTTGGATCTGGCATTTCTTGGCCAGCTCAAGATTCAACATGTCCACTGGGAGGTGGAACTTGGTCTTGGACTTGTTGAAGTCCTTCTTGTACAGAGCGTCACTGGCAATCTTGGCCGAGTTCAGAGCCAGCATGATCAGAGGATCGTCCTGGACGGAACGGGCGCCGATGTGGTGGCCGACCTGCTTACGGTATCCTTCTTTATATTTGTACTACAAAGGGGGAAGATGTGAAAAGTTAATCAATCGTAAATAGAATAGAATAGAATAGAATAGAATAGAATAGAATAGAATAGAATAGAATAGAATAGAATAGCCTTTATTGTCATTGTGTATTCAATGAAATTAGGAGGGCTATTTCAGTCAGTGCAAACAATATAAATAAAAAATCACTATGTCAAAAAATAAGAACAGAGCAAATATAAAATTACAAAAAAAAAAGTAAAAAGTAAAATAAGAATATTGAATGCAAAATTTTAAAAAAGTAAAATAAGAATAGCACTAAAAGTAGAATAAAATAGACATACAATATGGATAGACACAATATTAACAGTATGTTTATCTATGAAAGTCTATGACAATAGTACATTTGTACTGAATAAATATTAGATAAATATTGCATTGTTTGTTGCATGAAGATACATTGAGGGAAATGACTGTACAGAAAGAACACCAGAGTTATTATTTTTTCCAGTTAAGTGTTTGAATCAAATGCTTGTTTGTTTTTTTCTTACATCGCTGGCAATATCTCTGGAAGCTTTAGCCTTCAGTACAGACACAGCATCTTCCTTGATATGATAGCCCTTTGCTTTATGGTCGTCCCATGACTTTGTGTACAGTTTCTGCACAAGGGAAAGAAACATGATAAAACAGATTTAGTTTGAACAAAGTTCAACCCTAACTGTTTGGATCTGTACTAGTCTGAAAGTTATTGTAACACAAGAAGACTACAGCTGAACTACAACTAAGATTAGGGAAAATAAGTCAATAGAAAATAAATGTTAGGAAACACACACAAAAACACCCCAATCCTTACCTTTATCCCACCCCTAACTCCCTAGCTTACCCCCTAACGACAACCTTTCCAACCTAAAGATCCATTTTTGTCAATTAAAAAAAAAAAAAAAAAAAAAAAAAACAGTCAGAATGTTGAAAAAATCTTTGACCCCACACCAACACATTTGAACTACATACTCTATCATAGCCACCATTTATGATCATTTGGTGCGTAACTTTGCATTTTCATTACAATAAAGAAAAGTTTGGCACTTTCATGAAAATGTTCTGCTACAATAAAAAAACAACAAAGTTGACATTTTTACTATAGTTTTTTTTTTTTTCAATCATTGAAACATAAAACCAATACATTGTGTAATAAAGAAAAAGTCTACTAGCATGTGTAGGTTTACTTGAACAGAATGTGAATGGCTACAATTTGCCTTTGTCATGTTTTCGTTCTGTGTATAAGCTGCACATTTTTACAGATGGACGGTTTAAGAATGACTGTAGACTGACAGTGATAGCAAAATGTTCAAAAATAATTGTTATTACTCAAGGTTTTTTTTGTTTGTTTTTTTATGTCCTACTCTTATGTTCATAGTTTCCTTTTATACTTGAAGATCCAAATACTTATTGTATGTGTGCACTTTTAGGCTCTGCCTTTTTTTTTTTTCGTTGTACTATGATTATGAATACTTCTTTGTGTGTGTGTATACATATATATGTATTTATCCATAATTTTCTTTGTCTTATTTCCTAGAAGTGTGATTGGCTATGTGTACAAACTTTTTAATATCATTATTATTATCCATTTTTTACTTACTTATTTACTTTATTTATATTACTTATTTTTTCTTTCTTTTTCTTCATTTCAGTGAGCATTATTAATACCCTTTTTTCTTTGCAAAAAAAAAAGGGGGAACAGTGTACTTTGTACTATTGATGTCCTGTATAATATCTTATGAGACTGTTCTGAATAAAAATGTGAATAAATAAAAAAAATAAAAATAAATAAATCATTGTTATTAATGTCCATATGTTCCTTAGATTTCCTGACAAAGCTACAAGGCAGCCTGAAGAGGGACTAACAAGACACTTCTGGATCAGGACTCATTTGTCATAGACCCTTCTCCTAACTTGAGCTTCTGAACAATGCAACATAAACTAAAATGGAAAAGAATGGCAGGTAAAATGGGCTTTGTTTCATCCTATGTTAATGTCTCATGATGTTCCACAACAAATACTGGAACTTTAATTAATAATTGTTAATTATATGTCACATCATGCATTTTTCCTCATAATATGCTAAAAACTAAACAGCAGAAACACTAAAACTAGTAAGTAAAAATAAAATTACTCATGGACTTCTTAAGCAAACTCTACCTGAAATCAAGCAAACTAAAAGTCAAAACCAAACTTTAAAAGAACAATACAAATTTAAAAACTGTAATAACGTTTGTGGTGAACTTACATTGCTGATGTTGATAGCGTTGGCCTTGGACAGTACGTGGGCGGGGCTGTCAGACGGGATGTGAATGGTGAGCTTGTCTTTATCCCAGACTTCTCTGTATTTCCTCTGTGAGAAATCAAACAGAAGAGCATTAATTTTTTTCCCTTCATTTTTAAGGTCCCTTTTCTACCCATAACACTACAAAGTATCATGTTGAAACTGTGAACACAACACATTTACCAATCAATAATTTCTTATTACTTACATCGCTGAGGTTATCAGCATTTTGCTTGGACAAGACAATAGCCGGGAGGTCTACGACACTGGTGAATTTGACAGTGCTGGGGTGTTGGCGGTAGAGTCTTTCGTTGAGAATAGTCTGGGCATGTTTAACTTTGACAACATCCACGCAGTCCTGAGGTGACCAGCCACATCCTCTCAGCCATTCCAGATCAGCTTTGTACACAGCCTGAAAGTAGTATACATGTTAGCCTGGATGTCAACATGTCATTCAAATGTTTATGTTGTTTCAGAATGTTGGGAGAATGAATCACACAGAGACTGAGATTAACTTCAATATCTTAAGACTGAGTCTAGGAAATGGAATTTATTAGTCTAATGATGTTTAGCAGAGACCACAGAACCCTTCCTTGACTCATCTTCTACCACTAAGGTAACACCAGTCTGGTGCTGGCAGTCAGTTCCCAGGTACTCACATCACTGCGCAGGTCATAGACCTTTCTGGCCTGGACAACGTCATTAGAGTCTGGCAGGCAGGTCCAGTTGTGCAGATGAGTTCTGTAGTTGAAATCATTGACTTGGACCTGGCATTTCTTGGCCAGCTCAATTGTCAGCATGTCCACTGG
Source organism: Sphaeramia orbicularis (assembly GCF_902148855.1). NCBI lineage: Eukaryota > Metazoa > Chordata > Actinopteri > Kurtiformes > Apogonidae > Sphaeramia > Sphaeramia orbicularis. Next base: position 47,522,930 of record NC_043977.1, on the reverse strand, counting down.
CAGGTGGAACTTGGTCTTGGACTTGTTGAAGTCCTTCTTGTAGATGTTGTCACTGGAGATCTTGGCTGCGTGCGCGGCCAGCAAGATCAGCGGGTCGTCATTAACACTGAGGGCTCCAATATGGTGACCACACTGCTGGCGGAAGCCAGCTTTGTATTTGTACTGAAAATTAAGGACGGAAAGTTAGGCTTGGTGAATGAAACCACTGCTAATGAATGTAACATCATAAAGTTAGAGAATATGAAGCAAATATTTTATTAAAAAAAGCGACAAAATAGTAACTCCAGAGAAATTGTTATAAAGAGAGGAAAAAATAATTATAGTAAGACAAGCAATTATAATGCTGTTTTTCCCCATTTTTCTCTCCCTCCTTTTTGTTCCCTTCCTCCTTTCTAACCCTCTTCTTTTTCATTTCCTTCTGAAAACACTCCTCAAAGGCAGGTAGAGACTCACATCACTGATAATGTTTCGAGAGTTCTTGGCTGAAAGAACAGAGATGGCATCTTTGGGAAGGAAGTAGCCTTTGTTGATGGTGTCCATATAGGCTTCACGGTACTGTTTCTGGGGAAACAAGAATATGAGTATTGGATACAATATTTACTTGTATTATTCTAAATTGTGATTTAGTAAGGAGTTACACAACAATGTGAAGTTGCAAAGCATTACCAGACTGGTGTTGATCTTATTCTGCTTGGCCAGGACAATCTCAGGGGTGTCAGGCATAATGTGAAGGAGGGTCTTATCCTTTTCCCAAGCGGCGTTGTATAATTTCTATAGACAGAAGATTACCACAGCTCAGACACACTGATAAAAGAGTCATGGAATAATTTTTAAATAGAAGAACTGATGACAGTATAGTAAAATAGTATCTAACAAGAACCATAAATTCCATAAGTTACAACCACTGCCATTGCATCATAATCTAAATTCTTGAGTTATGGCAAAAAAAAACACAGTGACCTTTGACCTTGTCAGCTCTTTGAATCACTAAATTTGTGATAAATTTGGAAAAAAAAGTGATCCCTAAGATAACGGGAACCAATAGAGAGAAATCTAAAAAAACTGTCATAAGCCAATAAGAAAATTAGAATATACTTTCCATATTCAAATAGCTTTTTAATCCTTGAGTAACAGACAAAACACCTGTCCACGTGAGTATTTATTACACAAGAAATTTAATTTCTTTTAGACATTCCTGAAATATTGTGTCCAAAGACACCAAATTCTAATCAGCCCATCCTTTGGTCATAGTGGAACTTTGTGCCAAATTTGAAGTAAGTTACTGAGATGTTATTTTCACAGACAAAAAGACAAATTGCATTTTCTCTACCTGTAAATAAAATGGACTGTCTTTACCTTGTTCATGATCTCAGCATTGGCCTTAGCGAGGGCATATGGCATGTCAGAAGTCTTGGCAGTGAATTTGAAGGTGCTGGGGTGCTGGCGGTACTTCCTGTCACTCAGGATCTCTGCTGCTTTCTTTGCCTTCTCCACATCAACCGACCCAATAGGTACCCAGCCCACTCCCTTAATCCATTCCATGTCAGCTTTGTATACAGCCTGTGAGTCCCAGCAGGTCAGAAAAGAGAAAAAAAAGTGAGTCTTCCAGAAAATAAAAAGCATTGTTCAGCTGAGACTCTAAATCTGTCATTACTCACATCACTCTGCAGGTCATAAGCCTTTCTGGCCTGGACCACATCATTAGAGTCTGGCAGGCAGGTCCACTGGTGCAGGTGAGTTCTGTAGTTGAAATCGTTGACTTGGATCTGGCATTTCTTGGCCAGCTCAAGATTCAGCATGTCCACTGGGAGGTGGAACTTGGTCTTGGACTTGTTGAAGTCCTTCTTGTACAGAGCGTCACTGGCGATCTTGGCTGAGTTCAGAGCCAGCATGATAAGAGGATCGTCCTGGACGGAGCGGGCACCGATGTGGTGGCCGACCTGCTTACGGTATCCTGTCTTGTACTTGTACTGTTGTATGAAGAGAGAGAAAAAGAGCTGTGATTAATAAGAGAATATAAAAAGCAGTTAGCACAACCATTTTCTTTATATGTCACCTACATCACTGATGATTTCTCTTCCATGTTTGGCAGCAATAACTGAGACAGCGTCAGCCTTCATGTCATAGCCCTTTCTGAAGATTGCCTCCACACCTTCTCTGTAGAGTTTCTGAGAATAAATTACACACAAAATATTGAATTATATATATTTTTTAAAAAGCCTCAGAGACTTAATTTAACAATAATAAATATTCAAAACAGAACAAACCTACCTTGCTAATGTTCTGTGCATTAGCTTTAGAAAGAACAATCTCAGGTGTATCAGGAGTTACATGAACTTTAAGCTTGTCAGCCTCCCAAGCAGCTATGTAATTGCGCTGTGACCAAGAGAAAGGGGATTAAACAGATATATATGAACTTTAAGGATCCAACAAATCTACAAAGATTGTACAAGAGACATATGATATAGTTTTTTTTTTACCTTGTTGATGATTTCAGCATTTGCTTTGGCCAACACCATGGACATGGCAGTCATATCACTTTTATATTTCAATGTGTCTGGTTTCTGCTTGTAAAGACGATCACTGAGAATTTTGGCTGCATTCTTGGCTTTCATCACATCAAGTGAACCTATAGGGACCCATCCGACACCTACAACCTCATCCATGTCAGCTTTGTATACAGCCTGTTAGAAAAGTACAAACATATCACCAAAACAGAAATGTAAGTAACGAAAGAAGACAAATGAAAACTGATAAAGTGAACAGTATTTAATTGGGGGGGGACTCACATCACTCTGCAGATCATAGGCTTTCCTGGCCTGGACCACATCATTAGAGTCTGGCAGGCAAGTCCACTGGTGCAGGCGGGTGATGTAGTTGGCATGGTTGACTTGAATCTGGCATTTCTTGGCCAGTTCAAGACTCAGCATGTCCACTGGGAGGTGGAACTTGGTCTTGGACTTGTTGAAGTCCTTCTTGTACAGAGCGTCACTGGCGATCTTGGCTGAGTTCAGAGCCAGCATGATAAGAGGATCGTCCTGGACGGAGCGGGCACCAATGTGGTGGCCAACCTGCTTACGGTATCCTGTCTTGTACTTGTACTGTTGTATGGAGAGAGAAAAAGAGATGTGATTAATAAGAGAATATAAAAAGCAGTTAGCACAACCATTTTCTTTATATGTCACCTACATCACTGATGATTTCTCTTCCATGTTTGGCTGCAATAACTGAGACAGCGTCGGCCTTCATGTCATAGCCCTTTCTGAAGATCTCCTCAACACCTGCTCTGTAGAGTTTCTGAAAACAAATGAAACACATTGAATTATAAAATACCTTTGAGACCCAGTCTTATAAATGAAGAAATTTTGTAATAACTGAGGCTTAATATGGCTAACAGGCAGATATGTTTGTCAAATGCAGACTTTCCATAGATAAAGTCATGACCCAAGGTTTTGGCAGTGACACAAATTTAGTTTTTGCAAGGTTTGATACTTCAGTTATTTGTTTTTAGGTTTTATTACATATGTTTCTGAGGTGGACACAATTCTAAGAACGATTCTAAGTATTCTATAATTCTCAAAGACTTTTCTTGGCAAATAAATCACATTTATGCAAAGTTAATTTGTGTCACTGTCAAAACCTTCGGTCATGACTGCAGTTACAGTATATCCATTTAAACAGATGAAGGTTCCAGTCTGATAAACCAAAGCAATTCATATTACACACAGAAAAGAATGACATAAACCCTGCTCATGTTGATAGAATTTTGCTGAGACAGAATGATCTCAGGGGTGTCCGGTTTGATGTGCAGCGTGGTCTTGTCCTTCTCCCACTGCTCAACATAGAGGCGCTGGAACAAACAATGCAGGTGATTATAAAAAAAACACTGACTAAGAAATATTTAATTAGTATATATTTAGGATCAGTATATACTGTGAGTACCAATATGCAAAAATATATGGAAAATGAAGAAAAGAAACCTTGTTCATGGTCTGGGCATTATTTTTTGCCAGTACGATATTCATGGCATCTATGGGGCTAGTGAAGGGAACAGTGCTGGGGTGCTGGCGGTACTTCCTATCAGTCAGGATCTCTGCAGACTTCTTGGCTTTCTCCACCTCAAGTGAGCCTATGGGGACCCAGCCCATACCCTGAAGCCACTTCAGGTCAGCTTTATAAACAGCCTGTGAGGGATAACAGAAGACTATTCAGTTCCTGACATGATCAGTAGTATCAGCTTGAATTAAGAGAACTAAGGGGATCACACTCACGTCGCTCTGGAGGTCATATGCATGTCTGGCCTGGACCACATCATTAGAGTCTGGCAGGCAGGTCCAGTTGTGCAGATGAGTTCTGTAGTTGAAATCATTGACTTGGATCTGGTTCTTCTTGGCCAGCTCAAAGGCCATCATGTCCACTGGGAGGTGGAACTTGGTCTTGGACTTGTTGAAGTCCTTCTTGTACAGAGCATCACTGGCGATCTTGGCTGAGTTCAGAGCCAACATGAGCAGAGGATCGTCCTGGATGCAGCGGGCACCGATGTGGTGGCCGACCTGCTTACGGTATCCCGTCTTGTACTTGTACTGGAAGGAGAATGAAAAATAAATTATTAAGGTGCTACATGTATTGTAATTTTTTTTTTTTTTAACTATTTGAAAACTTCAAATACTATAAGGAGTACATAAAATAATTTCTATAGTATAGTTTCATTCCAAATAACTGGTCTTCAACCGTAATACAGTAAGACAAACAGTACAACATACAGAATCTGTAGGTTAACTATAGCTTTTCATATCTTAATCAAATTAACACAGAACAAATAGAGACATACGTCACTAGCGATGTCCCTTGAATTCTTGGCTGCGATGATGGAAATAGCATCCTGGCGCATGTCATAACCCTTCTTCTTGGCATCTTCATTTGCCTGTTTGTACTTTTTCTGTAAACAAAGACATTCAACAAATATTACAAACAGCCCAATCAATAAAAGAGATCAAAGCTGCTGTCACATCATAGCTGTTTATTTCTTCACTTACAATGCTGAAGTTGACATTATTTGCTTTAGCCAGAAGAACATCCATGGCATCGGGCATGATGTGGATCTTTGTCTTCTCATTATCCCAAGCTTCAACATATGCTTTCTGCAGTAACATAAACAAACCACACACAAGATTATTTATACTATCGACTCCATTATTTTGGTCTCACTTTTTAAAAAATTGATTCAGTACCTTGTTCATATTGTGAGCGTTGGCTTTAGCCAGTACCAAGGGCATGTCTTCAGTTGTGCTCTTGAACTTGAAGTTGCTTGGGTGCTGACGATACTTTCTGTCACTAAGGATCTCACCAGCTTTCTTTGTTTTCTCAACATCCAGTGAGCCTATGGGCACCCATCCAACACCCTGCATCAATCTCAGATCCTCCTTGTAAACAGCCTAGATACAACAGAAAGTTTAAAATTGAGGTTATTTAAAAACAAACAAACAAACAAACAAACAAAACAGTAATATGAATTTAAGATATCTGAGCCATACTCACATCACTCTGCAGGTCATATACATGTCTGGCGTGGACCACATCATTAGAGTCTGGAAGGCAAGTCCACTGATGGAGGCGGGTGATGTAGTTGGCATGGTTGACCTGAATCTGGCATTTCTTGGCCAGCTCAAGATTCAGCATGTCCACTGGGAGGTGGAACCTGGTCTTGGACTTGTTAAAGTCCTTCTTGTACAGAGCATCACTGGCGATCTTGGCTGAGTTCAGAGCCAACATAAGCAAAGGATCATCCTGGACGCTACGGGCACCAATGTGGTGGCCGACCTGCTTACGGTATCCTGTCTTGTACTTGTACTGAAAGGAGAGTGAAAAATAAATTATTAAGGTGCTACATGTATTGTAATTATTATTTTTTAACTATTTGAAAACTTCCAAATCCATCATCTTACGTCACTAGCGATGTCCCGTGAATTCCTGGCTGCGATGATAGGAATGGCATCTTGGCGCATGTCATAACCCTTCTTCTTGGCATCTTCATTTGCCTGTTTGTACTTTTTCTGTTGAGAAAATAAAAAAAAAAAACAAACACCATACGAACATGAACAAATGTCCATATATACAATGTACTGTATACCATAAGGTATGATAGGTTCATATATACACATATTTAATCACATCGTATCAATAAACAAACAAACAAATGACATCAACCACATATTTCCTGACTTAAACCAACATGTCACACGCTTAGATGTGTCATAAGAAGTTGCAAATGTTAGTAGGACTGACTGAAATAACTGAAAATCGATATTTTACTGACTACAAGTAAATGTTATTAATGTTGAGAATGCATTAATTGGAATTAAATGATTTTTGTAGAATCTGACACTACAAAAATCTGGTTGTTCACAATTACAATAAAATATGAATTGAAATAAAAAACAAATACGGTGTTCCTCAAGTTTTTGTTCATTACTTGATTTGTTTTATTTTAAGGGGATTTTATCTACAATTGCCACCTCACAATACACAGTGTTTGCTAATACCGTGACTATATCCTTGATAATATTACAACACTGATGCTGCCCATATACAAGGTTATACAAATGTAATATTTGCTGTACTAATGTGACTGTACAATCATTTACTTACAATGCTGAAGTTGACATTATTTGCTTTAGCTAGAAGAATATCCATGGCATCGGGCATGATGTGGATCTTTGACTTCTCGTTGTCCCAAGCTTCAACGTATGCTTTCTGTAATCACAATAACAAAGAACACAATAACTCATTAAGATTATGTCCACTACTCATATCATTTTCATGGGAAAAGAATTCCCATATAATATAAGCGTCATATGCCTTATTATATTATTGAGAACTTATTTTGATGTTACACTAAATTATTTTTCAAAAAAAGGAGGAATGTATAATATTTTATGCTGAAAAAACGTTCAAAAATGATCTGAAATTAAAAACAGAGCGTGATGAAACAATAGTTTTGATGTTATGTCAAACATATCAGTGTACTGTGTTGCAGAAATATCTAATGAACATAGCGTCCTAAAGAGTCAGCCTCAAGCCATCCATCTCATAACAAGGGATGGGACCTCAAGAGCCGTAGTGAGTTACTTCACTGTCCAGACTGTCAGTCCAAAGTGAGAAGTAGCGTTGCCCAGATGGGTATTTAAGCCCACTGTCAAACATGTGCAGGGACACAACCTCTCTGATACAAACAACAAATTCAACAATGGCTGTATCTCTTACTATGCAATGATTATAACCAACAATTTACCCTGAACTTAATCCTACCATGCTTCTGGTAAGAAACCATGTTTGATGGCAAAGAAAAGTAGTGAGAGAAACTGAAGTGAAATCAAAAACTGGCATCAGTATTTCTTATCATGTATTGGAGCTCTCTTGGCAAGAAAATGAATAATGTCTGATAATAAACTTGCACAATTTCTTCTAGACTGGAAAACTGGCTATATGGCAATAGCTGATAAAGACAGGAAATAGTATTATTACTGTCTGTGTTAATAGCTAATAGCTGTTAGCTGTTCATTGGTACAAAGTTCATATGTGTGGTTAAAAGGCCATGTTTTCTGGTAAAATGCTCAGCTTCTGTTGATCGTTTGAGTTCAATTTATGAATCTTAATCTTACAAATCCTTTTTCAAATTGATTCAGTACCTTGTTCATATTGTGAGCGTTGGTCTTAGCCAGTACCAAGGGCATGTCTTCAGTTGAACTCTTGAACTTGAAGTTGCTTGGGTGCTGACGATACTTCATGTCACTAAGGATCTCACCAGCTTTCTTCACTTTCTCAACATCCAGTGAGCCTATGGGCACCCATCCAACACCCTGCATCATCTTCAGATCCTCCTTGTAAACAGCCTGGATACAACAGAAAGTTAAGGATTAAGGCTATTTAAAAAAAAAACAAATACAAACTTTAGAACCATGGAAATGTAAGGCATTCAAGTCATACTCACATCACTCTGCAGGTCATATGCATGTCTGGCCTGGACCACATCATTAGAGTCTGGAAGGCAAGTCCACTGATGGAGGCGGGTGATATAGTTGGCGTGGTTGACCTGAATCTGGTTCTTCTTGGCCAGCTCAAAGGCCATCATGTCCACCGGGAGGTGGAACTTGGTCTTGGACTTGTTGAAGTCCTTCTTGTACAGAGCGTCACTGGCGATCTTGGCTGAGTTCAGAGCCAACATGAGCAGAGGATCGTCCTGGATGCAGCGGGCACCAATGTGGTGGCCGACCTGCTTACGGTATCCTGTCTTGTACTTGTACTGAAAGGAGAGTGAAAAATAAATTATTAAGGGGCTACATGTATTGTAATTATTATTTTTTAGCTATTTGAAAACTTCCAAATCCATCATCTTACGTCACTAGCAATGTCCCTTGAATTCTTGGCTGCGATGATGGGAATAGCATCTTGGCGCATGTCATAACCCTTCTTCTTGGCATCTTCATTTGCCTGTTTGTACTTTTTCTGTAAGCAAAGACATTAGACAAATATTACAAACAGCCCAATCAATAAAAGAGATCAAAGCTGCTGTCACATCATAGCTGTTTATTTCTTCATTTACAATGCTGAAGTTGATATTATTTGCTTTTGCCAGAAGAACATCCATGGCATCGGGCATGATGTGGATCTTCGTCTTCTCATTATCCCAAGCTTCAACATATGCTTTCTGTGGTAACAGAAACAAACCACACATGAGATTATTTACACTATGAACTCCATTATTTTGGTCTCACTTTTTAAAAAATTGATTCAGTACCTTGTTCATATTGTGAGCATTGGCTTTAGCCAGTACCAATGGCATGTCTTCAGTTGTGCTCTTGAACTTGAAGTTGCTTGGGTGCTGACGATACTGTCTGTCACTAAGGATCTCACCAGCTTTCTTCACTTTCTCAACATCCAGTGAGCCTATGGGCACCCATCCAATACCCTGCAACACCTTCAATTCCTCTTTGTAAACAGCCTGGATACAACAAAAACAGCTCATTAGAATGAAAGTGTTCCAAAACATGGACATTTTTTTACACTAAAAAACTGAGGAACTGGCACTCACATCACTCTGCAGGTCATATGCATGTCTGGCCTGGACCACATCATTAGAGTCTGGCAGGCAGGTCCAGTTGTGCAGACGGGTGATGTAGTTGGCGTGGTTGACCTGAATCTGGTTCTTCTTGGCCAGCTCAAAGGCCATCATGTCCACCGGGAGGTGGAACTTGGTCTTGGACTTGTTGAAGTCCTTCTTGTACAGAGCGTCACTGGCGATCTTGGCTGAGTTCAGAGCCAACATGAGCAGAGGATCGTCCTGGATGCTGCGGGCACCGATGTGGTGGCCGACCTGCTTACGGTATCCTGTCTTGTACTTGTACTGAAATGGCAAAAATAAAGTTTCTGATTGTAAGCAGAGGCAAAAAACCTGAGAAATGACATGCAGATTATATATATAGGAACAAGAGTAGGTGGAAATCACACAGACACTTACATCACTAGCAATAGCAGTGGAGGCTTTGGCAGCCTGGACTGCAATAGCATCTGCACGAAGATTATGACCCTTCTTCTTGGACAACTCATTGTCCAATTTGTACCCTTTCTAGAGGAAGAGGGAATTAGGGAGAATAATAAAAATTCATGTCAACGAAGTAAAGTACTTTCGTAAGTATTTTAATACTGTATAAAGTAGTGTTCAACATCACTGCTGTGATCAAAAATTGTAAGAGTAGAAAGATATGGCACAACAGAAACAGGAAGCCAACTGAAAATAAAATTAACAGCGGGCAAAAATAAAATATAGCACTGTACCTCACTGAAGTTTTTGCGGTTTTCTCTGGCCAGAACAATGTCCATTGCATCAGGCATAATGTGGATAGTGGTCTTGTCCTTGTCCCAGGCCTTTGTGTAGGATTGCTAAAAACACAACATGTATTATTTAAACTGATTAAAATGTAATCAATTAGATATGAGTACTTCCAGGATTAACAGCCAGTACCTTATTCATAATTTGATTATTGGCAGTGGCCAGTGTCAGATCCATGGAGTGCATGTCCTTGGTGAATTTGTAGTTGCTTGGATGCTGACGGTAATGCTTCTCGCTAAAGATGTGGCCAGCTGTTTTTGCTTTCTCAACATCCACTGACCCAATAGGAACCCAACCAAGTCCTTTCATGTAGCTATCATAGTCACTCTTGTACTGATTCTGTGGGTGAATATCAACAGAAACAAGATTAAGTAACAGGAACAAGACAAATGCAAAAACACTTTGAATATAAAGTCTTTCTACATACATCACTGGCAATGAACTGCATGTTGCGAGCCAGCACAAAGTTCATGGCATCAGGAAGAAGAGTATTTGTGTGATGGATCTGTCTGTATCCAGCCATGGTCTGAGCAGCAGAGGCCTGCTTGGCATGGACCACACTCATCATGTCTACTGGGGAGTGATACTTCAGCTTGGCCTTGTGGTAGTCCTTCTTGTAGTTCTTGTCACTCTGCAATCTAGCCACTTCCATGTAGTGAACCAGCAGAGGGTCATCCTGGAGGCTACGGAAGCCCACGTGGTGGCCCTTCGACTTCTCAAAAGCCAGCTTGTACTTGTACTGTAACAGGAAATAAATAGGTGTTTACTAGGTCTGAGACATTTGTACATTTCTCAATTAGGACCAGCAAATGACAGTATTTCCCACTTACGTTGCTGGCAATACTTGTGCTAGACTTGGCAGCCACAATTGGGATGGCGTCTGCTTTGAGATTGTAGCCCTTATTGGCCATCTCCACAACACCAGCTTTATAAAGTTTCTGTAAAAAAGTATAAAGGAAAAAACAGCAGATATAAATATAGTATTTTTATTCTTTGTCTGAAATAAAGACTTCTAGTCAAAAATGATGCATACAGTAGTTCAATTACACTGATCTTTGAGTAGTAACAAGGACATGTACTACTCTTTTGTCTAATTAACTACAGATATTACAAACTATACATTTTAGGCCACGAAAGGAAATGCTTCTTTTATCTTTAATTTAGCTTTTTTATTATTTTTTTTTCTCACCGTATTTAAACCTCATTTCATCAGGCCTGTCCCTGTCCTTTTTTCCCCACTGTGACCATCAGGCAGCCACCATGTCATCTTATAATATGAGCTAAAATCATGCCATTGCTTGAAATTCTGTTGTAATCTAACTGTGTTGCATTTTTGCTGTCATTTGACTATTTTGTGTTAGATAACATTATATCATATCTCACGGGCATTGTCAATTTGAACTTTCTTACAAAATAAAAGTAGTACCACTTTTTCCTGTAGTTCAGATTTTTTCCAGTATGAAGAACTGGTACAATGTAATGCTATGCTTTCAAAGTATTTTCCATAACACTGTAAATGTACATATTCAGTAGTGAGCAGTATGTATCCACTATGTACCATATATGTAGGTCAATATGTAGAAATTTAAAGTTATTTCTTTGATTTTGTAATGTCATCTAATGCCTTACATTGCTCATGGTGATGGCATTAGCTTTGGCTAGGACAATCTCTGGAGAATCAGGCATGACGTGGATGTTCAGTTTGTCCTTTTCCCAAGCTGCAGTGTATGCTTTCTGTAAAGATACCACAGACACACATGAATGATGCTTATGAACAATAAACAATAATTTGCATCCCTTAAAGGTATAGTGCAAGTGAGCATGCTCCACCTTGTTCATGATCTGGTTGTTTGCAGTTGCCAGAGCCACATCCATGGAGTCCATTAGCTTGCTGAACTTGAAGGTGGATGGATGAGTGCGGTACTTGTGGTCACTCTGAATCTCTCCTCCAACTTTAGCGGTTTCAACAGCAAGTGATCCAATAGGAACCCATCCAACTCCTCTGATGTAGTTGTTCCATTCAGATTTGTAGTCCCACTAAAAAGAGACATAACACCTCGTGAGTCAAAAGATTGTGCTTTTCACTCCATTAAGGCTGAATCTAAATTAATGGATATTCCAATTGTTTATTTCTAACTAGTGTCAGAATTTTAAAGGGGCAAAGAATTGCAAATAAACTGTAGTATTTCAAACTTACGTCACTAGATTGGATGTTCATGGTGCGAGCCAGCACAAAGTTCATGGCATCAGGAAGAAGAGTATTTGTGTGATGGATCTGCCTGTATCCAGCCATGGTCTGAGCAGCAGAGGCCTGCTTGGCATGGACCACACTCATCATGTCTACTGGGGAGTGATATTTCAGCTTGGCCTTGTGGTAGTCCTTCTTGTAGTTCTTGTCACTCTGCAATCTAGCCACTTCCATGTAGTGAACCAGCAGAGGGTCGTCCTGGAGGCTACGGAAGCCCACGTGGTGGCCCTTCGACTTCTCAAAAGCCAGCTTGTACTTGTACTGTAACAGGAAATAGATATGTGTTTACTAGGTCTGAGACATTTGTACAGTACATACATTTCTCAATTAGGACCAGCAAATGACAGTATTTCCCACTTACGTTGCTGGCAATACTTGTGCTAGACTTGGCGGCCACAATTGGGATGGCATCTGCTTTGAGGTTGTAGCCCTTATTGGCCATCTCCACAACACCAGCTTTATAAAGTTTCTGTAAAAAAAATACACAGGAAAAAACAGCAGATATAAGTATAGTATTTTTATTCTTTGTCTGAAATAAAGGCTTCTGGTCAAAAATGATGCATACAGTAGTTTGACTACACTGATCTTTGAATAGTAACAAGGACATGTACTGCTCTTTTGTCTAATTAACTACAGATATTACAAACTATACATTTTAGGCCATGAAAGGAATGCTTCTTCTATCTTTAATTTAGCCTTTTTTTTTTTTTTTTTTAATTATCGTATTTAAACCTAATTTCATCAGCTCTGTCCCTGTCCTTTTTTTCCACAGTGACCATCAGGCAGCCACCATGTCATCTTGTAATCTGAGCTAAAATCATGCCATTGCTTAAAATTCTGTTGTAATCTAACTGTGTTGCATTTTTGCTGTCATTTGACTATTTTGTGTTAGATAACGTTATATCATATCTCAAGGACATTGTCAATTTGAACTTTTTTACAAAGTAAAAGAAGTGCCACTTTTTTCCTGTAGTTCAGCTTTTTGAATGACTAGTACAATGTAATGCTATGCTTTCAAAGTATTTTCCATAACACTGTAAATGTACATATTCAGTAGTGAGCAGTATGTATCCACTATGTACCATATATGTAGGTCAATATGTAGAAAGTTAAAGTTATTTCTTTGATTTTGTAATGTCATCTGATGCCTTACATTGCTCATGGTGATGGCATTAGCTTTGGCCAGAACAATCTCTGGAGAATCAGGCATTACATGGATGTTCAGTTTGTCCTTTTCCCAAGCTGCAGTGTATGCTTTCTGTAAAAAGATACCAGAGACACACATGAATGATGCTTATGAACAATAAACAATAATTTGCATCCCTTAAAGGTACAGTGCAAGTGAGTGTGCTCCACCTTGTTCATGATCTGGTTGTTTGCAGTTGCCAGAGCCACATCCATGGAGTCCATCAGCTTGCTGAACTTGAAGGTGGATGGATGAGTGCGGTACTTGTGGTCACTCTGAATATCTCCTCCAACTTTAGCGGTTTCAACAGCAAGTGATCCGATAGGAACCCATCCAACTCCTCTGACGAAGTTGTTCCATTCAGATTTGTAGTCCCACTAGAAAAAAAGTCGATCATCATAAAAAAATTTAAAAAAAACCTATACATTAGAAAGCTGTCAAGACAATTCTCCCATTCTTGAGCTCAGACACTCACATCACTTGACTGGACATTCATGTTACGGCACAGCTGCAGGCGCATGTTGTCAGGCAGAAGCATGTAGCTGTGAGGGATCTTTTTGTATCCTGCCATGGTCTGAACAGAAGAGGCCTGCTTGGCATGAGCCAGACTCATCATGTCCACCGGGGAGTGATACTTCAGCTTGGCCTTGTGGTAGTCCTTCTTGTAGTTTTTGTCGCTCTGCATCTTAGCCACCTCCATGTAGTGAACCAGCAGAGGGTCGTCCTGGAGGCTACGGAAGCCCACGTGGTGGCCCTTTGCCTTCTCATACGCCTTCTTGTATTGAACCTGAAAAAGGTAAGATAAAGGAACAAAGATAAGCAACAAAAGAAAAGGTAAAGCAGTTACAATTACTCTGAAAAAAAGGTTCTAAGGATGTATTTTGTCAGGTATATTTAAGATTTACATACATTGCTGGCAATGTGTCGGCCTTGCTTGGCATGCAGGATGGGAATGGCATCAGGCTTCATGTCATACCCCTTGGCAATATCTTCCAACCACTTGTGCTTGTAGTGACTCTGAATAAAAAGTGAAGAATTAAAGCTGTGGTTGACACATAACTGACACTGTGGTTGTGGTGATGCAACAAAACAAAAGCAGTCTAACTTAAATCTTTAATAATGCACAGTGCACTAACTTCACTGAGGGTCTGGGCATTGAATTTAGCCTGGAGGAACTCAGGGCTGTCAGCTGGCAGATGGTAAGTGTGCATGAATTTCTCACCAGAGGCTTTGTATGCAGTCTGGAGAAAGGAGAGAAAAAGGAAACTGTTTTACTACAGTTCAGACAAAAGTTTTGATCTAATCATAGATCTATCAAGACAAATCCAGGACAAATAGTGCAGTTCAAATACTTATTTTCACTTTTCCTGTTTGACACTTTTGGCCTGGGTTTGGAATGTGGGTGTATTTCATTTTGTTAAACAGTTCATTCGTACATTGTCCATTTGCTTTGTGTTGGTCATTGCCAGGGCCATATTCATGCTGTCGGTCTTGCTGGTGAACTTGAAAGTGCTTGGGTGCTGGCGGTAGCCTCTCTCATCCAGAGCAACCTTAGCAGCTTTGGCCTTCTCAACATCCAGGGAACCAATAGGGACCCAGCCGACACCTTTGGAGAAGTTTGAGTAGTCGGACTTGTAGACATTCTGTGGGAGAAGAGATAGTTCTTAACTCAAGGAGTGTATAGTCATGTAGTGCATTTCCATCCAGCTGTTTTTATGTGTACAAAAAACTGATTGGAAATGCAGAAATCACACAGACATTTCCAAATATTCATGTACACATAAAAGGTAAATGTAAATGAGTGCAATGAAAATATATTCAGTGAATAACTGTCTAACAACTTCTCAATGAGCAGCTAATGTAGTCTGTTACTATATGAAATATTACATCAAAATGTTATGTGTAAAGTTACTTTAACCTGGCTATTCTATTCTATCTATTGTTCATCCCAGTGAATCATCTTCTAATATTAACAGTAGTGGGTGGAGGCACTGTTTTGCAGGCTATTATTACATGAAAACCTTAAATACAATTCAACAGAAACTTGACTGTATTGTGCATACTGTTGCTAATGTATATAGTTGTTTTATTCTGCAGGTATCTGTTGATACACTATGGTTACATACAGGCAGGGAGCAACAGAAAAACATACATCACTCTGGATCTCCATCATGTTGCGACACAGGTGCAGGTGCATGTTGTCAGGCAGAAGCATGTAGCTGTGAGGGATCTTCCTGTATCCAGCCATGGTCTGAGCAGCAGAGGCCTGCTTGGCATGGGTCAAACTCATCATGTCTACTGGGGAATGATACTTCAGCTTGGCCTTGTGGTAGTCCTTCTTGTAGTTCTTGTCACTCTGCATCTTAGCCACCTCCATGTAGTGAACCAGCAGAGGGTCATCCTGGAGGCTACGGAAGCCCACGTGGCGGCCCTTTGCCTTTTCATAAGCCAGCTTGTACTTGTACTGTATACATTAAGAACATAGGTTTTATATATAGCAGTAAAGAAAAGACCATTTTTAACTTTAGTGAATGGTATGCCCGTAACTTACATTACTAGCAATGTCCCTGGAGGATTTTGCTGCAACAACAGGAATGGCATCTTCCTTCACATGATGTCCTTTGAGCAGATCTCGACGGTGATTATAGGTGTAGAAATTCTGAAAAAAAAAAAGAATGATCAGATTTCATTTAAATTTAACAAAAACTAAAACAGGCGGTGTAAAAAATAATTGTGTTAACTAAAGTAAAAACAACATCAGTTAAAACCTGGAATGAACAATACAATACAAACAAAGGACTTTCAGCAAAAATCATCTTTGTTTTCACTTGCCCATCATGCATTCTTTGAATCTACCATTTAATCTTCTATAAAACAAGATGAAAATTCAACTTAAAATAGTGAATTCCTGAAAACATTCTGGACATCAAGTGCTAAACTGAAGGACTAAATAAAGTTGAAAACTAAGAAAAAGACAAATTATATCAACCAAGAATAATATTTTAATTATAAAGTAGCAGGAGAAGTGTATAAAAACCAGCATGTATAGGGGACTCCTGATACCTGGCTGATGTTGGCGGCGTTGTATCTGGCTTGCTGGAATTCAGGAGCATCAGGAGGGAGATGATACGTGTGCATGAACTTCTCTCCACTGGCTTTGTAGGCTTTCTGAAATATTACAACAAAAGCCGTCATTTATTTTAAGTATCAAGAGTAAAAATCAACAGACTTACTTATGGAACAGCAACTTGAGAAGCTGTGTTTCTGTTTCACTTTCTTACCCCATCCATAATCTTGGCATTGGCTTTGGCTAGCTCCATGCTCATGGAGTCCATTTTGCTGGTGAATTTGAAGGTGTCAGGGTGCTGCCTGTACTTTCTCTCATCCAGAGCTGCCGCAGCTGCCTTAGCTTTCTCCACTTCCAGTGAGCCAATGGGAACCCAACCAATTCCCTTGACTGAGGACTCATAATCGAGTTTATAGTTATACTAGAAATGAAAAGAGACTCCGACTGAAAATTTCAATCAGTACCTGTAGAAATACCATCCTCCAGCCAACATCCTCCTCAATGAAACAAAAAAAATAGGTTTAAACTTACGTCACTGGAATTGTAGTTCATGGTGCGTGCCAGATCCAGGTTCATAGCATCAGGAAGGAGACAGTAACTATGGTGATGCTGCTTGTAGCCGACATAGGTCTGCACTTTTGAGGAGTTTTTGGCATGAACCAGACTCATCATGTCCACTGGGGAGTGATACTTAAGCTTGGCCTTGTGGTAGTCCTTCTTGTAGTTCTTGTCGCTCTGCAGCTTAGCAACCTCCATGTAGTGAACCAGCAGAGGGTCGTCCTGGAGGCTACGGAAGCCCACATGATGGCCCTTTGCCTTCTCATACGCCTTTTTGTACTGGACCTAAAGGGGCAATTGTAGACAGTATATCTGTAACCATATACATTTTAGAGTATATGATGCAAAACAAAGCATAGGACATAAGGTAGAAGTATTATGTGGAGTATCTGAGTGTGGTTTTTAGTCTTACATTACTGGCAGCATGTCTGGCAGCTTTGGCAGCGATAATGGGGATAGCATCAGGCTTCAGGTCATAACCTTTAGCAATCATCTCCTGCCAGGCAAGCTTGTAGTAGTTCTGAAATGAAAGATTACATACATATGCAATATAAAAACAATGGTAAGAGACTTAATTAATAGTACAATTGTAAATAACCAAACATAAGAAAAATGAAGTATCTTTCACAACATCTGTATGTGTTACTGCTACTTTTATTGATTATTGCATCATTTATATATATACATATATAGATAGATAGATAGATAGATAGATAGATAGATAGATAGATAGATAGATAGATAGATAGATAGATAGATAGATAGATAGATAGATATAGATATAGATATATAGATATATATAGATATATAGATATAGATAGATATAGATATATACAGATTTTTTTTTTTTTGATTTTTTTTTTCCCCTTGTTTTCTACACCTTGCTTTGTACATTCAGAGTATGTAATGTGGCTTGCTTAAAACTATATTTAAAAAGAAACAAAACACAAGACATAAAAAAAAAAAAAAAATGCCATAAATAATGACAAAAATATCAAAACTAGTATTTGGAAAATTTCAAAATATTTATCATACATGCCTTATTTACATTAAATATTTCCCTTCATATATGTCACCCACCTGGCTGACGTTGTAGGCGTTGCACTTTGCCTGCAGGAACTCTGGGACATCAGGAGGCAACGAGTACTTCTGATGGACCTCCTCCAGACCTCTCTTGTAGAACAGCTATACAAGAAGGAGTTAACTAATATTGTCAAATGTTCTGCACTTAGACAACAAAAATTGACAAAGACACTCATTTGCAAATGAATTAGCAACATTTTTAATACAAATATATATTTTTCAGTGCATCAGAAGACTCACATCGCTCCTCTGAAGCTGGTTGACTTTGGCCTGCAGCATGATGGGATGGTCATCAATAGCAGTGAAGGGAACTTTGTCTGGGTGCAGCCTGTATTTTTTCTGAGGAAACAAAAGAAAATGACACATTGAGTAGCGTGTCGTATTAAACTATTAAATGCTTCCATCTGAATCTTGTATGAGGGGGAGACTAAAATTTTGACAGACAGACAGACAGACAGATAGATACTGTACATACATACATACATACATACATACATACATAGATACATACATACATACATACATAGACCCCAACACATTCAAAAACACACTCTAACAGATAAATATGTTTGTTTGTTGTTTTGCATGTACCTCACTGAGGATCTCAGCAGCTTTCTTAGCTGTTTCCACCTGCATAGAGCCAAAGGTGACCCATGGGCTGCCCTTGGTGAAGGCGTTGTAGTCAGCCTTGTACTCATTCTGTGATGAAGAAAGACAAAACAAAAGCAATATGATGTAAACTAAATGGAATTTTAACACCTATTTTTTTTTTTTTTTACTAAACCTCATTTAAGACCCAGTGCTACTTTTGTGGCAGTTCCCAAATAATTTTTTTCTGTATATTTAACCTTTCTGAAGTAATTTATCACAATTTATTGTAATATTATCCTCTGTATTTTGCATTTTTTAAGTAAATATCTGGTATTATCCTATATTTAATTTACTGATCATGTAGATGTTCATAAAACCTCAGTTTAAAATTGAGGGTTATTATATCAAAAACAGAAAAAACTAAAGAAAAAGTGACTTTTTCAGTAAAATCTATTATCGACTGAGCATAAACCGAGTGTCTCCATCCACTGTCATTGATCCAACTCTATCGGTTTTACTGGTGAATCAATGTAGTGGAAAATGATGGTGTTTCTACGTTCACTATGGAGCCTCTAAACGTCCAAATGGGTCATATCTAATGACCATGAAAAGATGACAAACTGCATTTTACACCAATTATTTACATGGATTGACAGAATTAGTGGTTCAGTTTACATCAGTGGATGCTTTTGGTCGTCAGTGAATGTTTGGGTCTTTATGGGTTAATACACAGAAATATCTAATATACTAAAAACTGGAATATTTTTTTGCATGTAAACATGGTCATTTAAATGTAGTCTCAATGTCTCCTTCTGTTCTACTTACATCACTCTGGATAATGTTGGCCTTCTTAGCCAGATCCAGCAGGATGCTGTCATAGGGCATGAAGTAGTTGCTGCTGATTTTTCTGTACCCGGACATGCTGGCAATTCCCTGAGATTTCTTAGCCAAGGTGAGTGATATCATGTCCAGCGGCGAGTGGTATTTAGTCTTGATCTTTTCATAATCCTTCTTATATTCCCGCTGTGAAGATATTGGAACAAGAAACCCTTACTATGAGCTCTAATCGATTAAAATTAAGGTTAGTGTAAGTAATGTAGACCTAAGGTAGGACTGACTTACATCACTTTGGATTTTGGCTAAGTGAACAGAGTGCAGGATCTTAGGGTCATCGTTAATGCTGAGGGCACCAACCATCTTTCCCTTGTTCTTCTCATACTCCTTCTTATATTTCACCTGTAAAGAGAAACAAAAATATATTAAGTACATTCAGACTGTGTGGTCAGTCAGCAGTTCTAGAATTCAAAACGTATGGAAAATTTAAATAAATAAATAATCTGTAAATGTAGATCATCTGTAGTTATGGAACAAATAGACAAAAAAGTGGTAAATGAAGTGGTAAAATGAAAGATTAATGCCAAACTTAAAACATACTGTCACTAAGACTAAAAACTAAACACTTTTATACTATTACATTATTCTACGATGCTACTGAATTCAACTGGAAGTGTTATATGTATTATTCATGAAACTACTACAACAAACCGCTTCACACCAACACCTTTAAAATTTAATTTTAAATTATGGTTTAAATTCATAGAAACACAGAGCTTTATGATTATAACACCAATATGACTGCAAATCTTTATTTTTTCAGTAAAGCATAAGAAACGCATCATTGTTGTTCGTTGTGGCACATCATTGAGGAAAGTGTCACTATATTTTCTGACTGTGTAATTTTGTCTTGTTGCTAAAATACAAAACAAGATAAGAAGCACAGATTTTTCAAAATAAAATAATTAAAATACGTACATCACTGGCAATGTTTGTGTGAGCACGAGCTGCAAGGATCGAGATGGCGTCACCCTTAACCTCAAACTTCTTCGCTTTGTTTTTCTCCCAGTCGTACTTGTAACAGTTCTGCAAGAGAAGTACAAAAAAAAAATTCAAGACATCAGATATGTACTCCCAAATGTATGGTTCAATATCAATATTCCTGACAAATGAAGATAATTCACACAGAAGAAAGTACTTACATCACTGAGGTTAAAAGCGTTTACTCTGGATTGGATGAAGAAGGGATAGTCTGGGGGCAAGCTGTTCTTGAATTTAATTTGTTCATATTTTGCTTTGTAGTTCAACTGTAAAAAGTTGGAGGAAAAAAATTATTGGCAAACATTTCTTTATAGGGAGAGCATAATCATTTCCACAGTCTTTGATTTTCAAGGCAAGAAAGACATTTGTACACAAGTGTTATTTGATTTCCTTTCACTGGAGGGCAGCAGTGTCTTAAGTGGACTTGAGGGAACTCAAGCGGCCCCCTCCCCTCTCTGTTCACAGGGTTTATTCTGGGCCAACTGAATGCTTGTTGCTATTTATACTATGGAGAGATGGCTCTCCAGTTTCCATGGTGCCCACAGAAAGACAGCTGGGCTACGTGGATGATTGGGCACATTTTAAGGTAATCTGCATAACTAGGAGAATTTGATCCCCTGCATTAGCTTACTATCGAGCCCCTTTAAGTCAGTTAATGAGCTATATGAAAAAATAATTAGAGTTATTAAAACCTTTTGCCACTTATATTTTCTATGACTGAGAAAAAAATAGAGACAGTAATATACATCACATACCAACACAAGGCCAGTGAGGGTTCTTAGTACAGTAGCGCTTTTTCTGATTGAAAGTATTTGGTAACAGCTGTGAGGCGTGGGAGCTTAGTGCAGTTATAAATGGTACACACATCACTTAGCTGTTGAGCGTTGATGGCGGCTTGAACCAGAACCGGTGAATCCGTCACTTGTGTAAATTTCACTTTGTCTGGATGTTGCCGATAAACTTTCTGGAAAACCGTAAAGAACACACAAACATTATGTAACATATATAATTATATACAGTCTGCAACACATTCGCACTAGAAGAACATATGAAGACAAATTGAACAGTTTAATAGTGAAAAGTGTGTAGTTGTAAAATCGCATAGCATCAAAAACATTAAAGCCTCTAGAAAGCTATATACACAATGGGGTTCTATGATTTATAATTTAAGGTCTTATGTGTAGAAGTATAAACATCAAAAAGTATCTGAAATTCCTTTCCACACAAGTCTGAAATATCAAAAAAAAAAATCCCACTCAGTTGTCCCAAACAAACTGACATGCCTGTTAGCTACTAATTACTAACACTAATCTAATAATAGAATGTAATGGTGTATATTACATATAACTTACTCATTAGGATCTTATTAGGCTATAGTTAAAACTATGCAGTTGTTAATTTGTTGGTAATCCCCCGAAGTGAACTGCCTACCGTTATCTGACTTACTCACTCTCCAGCTATTGATCCACTAATATAATGTAACATTAATCTGTACATTGTATACATTGTATATCTATCTAAAAATGACTCCCTGTTTCAGTGTCACATGGTTTCTCTACTACCCCGCCCCTTTAGGAGAGTGGCATCAGATGCTGAACCCTTGATTCCATAGGAGAAGTGAATATAATTTACTGATTTCTGCTGATTATTTCACCCAACTGTAACCTAAGTAAAAATTGAGCCAATTTCCCTCAAGCCATGTGTCTTATCAACATTCTGGAATTTAAATGACATTTCTCAGAAAGACAGATCAGGATTAAATTGAGTTTGTTTGAGGCCAGTCTCAATGTCAGCAATGAAATCTTGTGAAATATCAAAAAAACAAACCTCACATCTGAAGGCGGTAAAGCAAGCAGGAAAATAAAGGGTGAGGATGTAGGTAACAAGATATTAATCAAAACATAATCTAGCAACATCATCTGTAAAATGGTGTAACCATCAGAGTGAACTGTTTTGGATAAAGTTATATAATATTTGCTAATTTTTATATTCAGCTCAACTTTTTACTGTTTCAAGCCAGATTTCCAAAGGCTTTAAGGAAACATATAGTTATTATTATTAATATTTTTTCTGTGTTTGTGTGCCTCTGTGTGCATTTGTCACAAATTGGTATATGACAGTGTGCATGTGTTAAATGTGTGTGGGGTGTAATATAACCTGTGGTGAAAATTCCACAGTCACGGAAAAAATTATTAGACCATCAAAAGTCATCAAAAACAATGGTTATGCAATCAAGCACTAACTCTTGTGTGTATCATGTGACTAAAACAGACAGAAAAGAATACACGGAATGCCTAAAAGGACTGTTTTTGTCAGTACAATGCCACAGATATTGATGTAAGAACTTAAGTGATTTTGGTTATCAAGAAACATGGAAAATGGATAGATATCAGCTCTTAAATTTAACTCTTAGGAGCTATTTTTGTTGTTCTCATTGTATTTGTCCAAACAAATGTACCTTTAGTTGTGCCAGGCATTAAAATGATCAAGAAACTGAAGAAAACAAGGGGTGGTCTAAAAAAAATTTTCTGCAACTGTATAACAACTATAATTACAACTATATAACTGTCTGTATGCAAATAAAATTAAAACAGACACAAATCATGAATACCTGATTGTGAATAAACACATAACATATTAACATGTTGAAATATTGCCTGTATTGTATTAATACTTTCACTAACACATTAAACTTTAAAAAATATACAAAAAAGTGTTTTGGTAATCAAATCTACTCACATCTTTACATTGCTGAACACTCTTAATGGCTTCATATTGAGGTGTGATTGTTTGAGGGAAGAAACATCTTGTTTTGATGTCCTCATATTCCGCTTTATAAAGTTGCTGCAAGGAGAAAATAAAAACACATTGTAGTATATATTGAATTAATACTACAATGCTATGGAAAATAAAAAAGAAAGCCACAGTATTCCACCTCATTCTTCATTTCCTCGACTTTCTGGCAGTGAAGCATGTAGACGTCCTCGTAGCTGCCAATGTAGTGGCCCTTCACCTCCTCATTATATTTATCTTTGTAATGCGCCTAAATGGAAAAAAAGACTTAAGTGAAATGGTCCACATGAGGAAAGACACTAAAATAACAGTTAAGTACACAACCAAAATGCATAACTCATGCATATGTTGGTGATCTACTTTTTATCACTAAAATTGTTGAATGTTCTACCTCTAGATTCCTGAAATGTTCATAACCATAATCTAATTTTTTTTTCATCTTGTTACAGTATTTCATTTAGATCTGATAGAGTGAGAAGAAAATGAAAAAATAAGCACTAAAGTAATTAAATCTACAGGTGTGTTGTGGTCTTATTATGTCTTTTACACAACTTATTTCATATTCATCCTGTAACATTTCTCACAAAATTTTCATCTTCATCATCTATATTTTATCATGTCATTATATCCAACTGATATAGAAATTTTGATCACAATGACAGCCATTACTCAGCCCTTACATAAAGAGTAATAATGAATAGATGTCTAGGGAGAGACAAGAAATGGGGAAGAATAAAGAAATAGAAGAAGAAATAGAATGAAGGATTCCTCTGATTTAAGGTTTCTGCTTACATCATTGAACTTCTTAAGTACTGAGTCCATCTGAAACTTGGGTGTGTCACAGTAGTTGATGCTGAAGCCCCTGGACCTCTCATAGTTGGCTTTATAAACTTTCTGAAATTGGACAAAAAAAGACAAAAATGGTGAGCAGAAAAATCGCAAAAACCTAAAGAAAAAAATCTGCTCATACTGGACATAAAGTGGACTAAGCA